>NC_084572.2:38109302-38164302 GCF_033978685.3 Nerophis lumbriciformis | reverse complement strand
TTTGCCCGAGAATATACTATTATGAAATCTAGGTGTAAGTCACACCTACATAAAGGTTTTTGTTTCATGTCTCTCTGACTTTCCTAGTGGGAGTTACAGGCAGTCTAGTTTTTTTTTTCGTAGGGGGCGCTAGAGCGCAATTTTGAGTTTTGTGGTTTGGTTTTTTTTTTAAAAAGGCAATTTTCGCAGGTCTTGATGGTGAGTTTTGAAGCATGTTAAGTGGGTCAAATTACAGTTTAAAGTGGCGGCGGAAGAATAAAGAATAATAAAACCTTACAAATTCAATAGGTCCTTATGTCCCATTGCATAAGGACTCCCTTTGGGAGGAGTCCTTATACAATGGGCCATGCGGGCCCTAATTAGTGCACCAACCCAAAAAACCTTCCTCCCCCATTTACACTCATTCACACAAAAGGGTTGTTTCTTTCTGTTATTAATATTGTGGTTCCTACATTATATATCAATACAGTCTGCAAGGGATACAGTCCGTAAGCACACATGATTGTGCTCCACTAATAGTACTAACCTTTAACACTTAATTTTACTCATTTTCATTCATTACTAGTTTCTATGTAACTGTTTTTTATTGTTTTACTTTCTTTTTTATTCAAGAAAATGTTTTTAATTTATTTCTTATTTTATTTTATTAATTTTTTTTAAAAGTACCTTATCTTCACCATACCTGGTTGTCCAAATTAGGCATAATAATGTGTTAATTCCACGACTGTATGTATCGGTATCTGTTGATATCGGTATCGGTAATTAAAGAGTTGGACAATATCGGATATCGGCACAAAGCCATTATCGCATACTTGCCAACCCTCCCGAATTTTCCGGGAGACTCCCGAAATTCAGCGCCTCTCCCGAAAACCTCCCGGGACAAATATTCTCCCGATTTTCAGCCGTAGCTGGAAGCCACGCCCCCTCCAGCTCCATGCGGACTTGAGTGAAGACAGCCTTTTTTCACGACGGGAGGACAACAGGGTGACAAGAATTAAATCATCCAGACTAAAGATAAATTGTATTATTATGTTTATCTTACCTAAAAATAAATATATTTATTAATTTAAAAAAAAACTAAATACATTTTTACTATATTTTGCTGAAACATCAAAATTAATTGTATTTTTATTTGTATTTTTTCCTGACTCCTTATTACATCCAGCCATAGAATTATACATTAAAATAAACATTTGAAATAATTTATTTTAAATTATAATAATTCATTTAAAATGACCATATTTAATTATTAAAATAATTGCTTGTTTATCAACAACTTTAGCATTTTATTCATTACATTTTGAAGCTCTCAGAAGCCAAGTTATGTTATATTCCTTAATATTTATTTATGCAAGTTTGAAGTATCAATTATCTAAACACAGTTTTGTTTGCATATTTTCAGGATGTAGATATCTATATATATATATATATATATATATGTATGAAATACTTGACTTGCTGAATTCTAGCTGTCAATATACTCCTCCCCTCTTAACCACGCCCCCAACCACGCCCCGCCCCGCCCCCGACCACGCCCCCCACCTCCCGAAATCGGAGGTCTCAAGGTTGGCAAGTATGCATTATCGGACATCCCGATTTATTATGCATTTTCGGCCGGTGCGACTTATACTCCGAAAAATACGATATATAAGTCGCACTGGAGTATAAGTCGCATTTTTGGGGGAAATGTATTTGATAAAAGCCAACAGCAAGAATAGACATTTGAAAGGCAATTTAAAATAAATAAAGAGGCTGAATAAGTGTACGTTATATGAGGCATAAATAACCAACTGGTATGTTAACGTAACATATTACGTCATTCAAATAACTATAACATATAGAACATGCTATACGTTTACCAAACAATCTGTCAATCCTAATCCCTAAATCCCATGAAATCTTAAACGTCTAGTCCAGGGGTCGGCAACCTTTACCAGTGAAAGAGCCATTTTGACCAGTTTCACAAATTATAGATATCAATGGGAGCCGCAAAAAGAGCAGCAAGACATACTTTGTCAACAACCACACAGGTTACACTGACGGTGGTCATATAAAACAACTTTAACACTCTTACTAATAATGCGCCACACTGTGAACCCACACCAAACAAGAATGACAAACAAATTTCGGGAGAACATCTGCACCGTAACACAACATAAACACAACAGGACAAACACCCAGAATCCCATGCAGCCCTAACTCTTCCGGGATACATTATACACCCCCCCACCAAACCCCGCCCACCTCAACCGACGCACAGGGGCGGGGGGTGATGTGTGAGGGAGCAGGGTTGGGGTGGGGGCGGGGTTTGTTGGTAGCGGGGGTGTATAATGTAGCCCGGAAGAGTCAGGGCTGCATGGGATTCTGGGTGTTTGTTCTGTTGTGTTTATGTCGTGTTAAGGTGCAGATGTTCTCCCGAAATGTGTTTGTCATTCTTGTTTGGTTTTGGTTCAAAGTGTGGCGCATTATTAGTAAGAGTGTTAAAGTTGTTTTATATGGTCACCGTCAGTGTAACCTGTGTGGCTGTTGACCAAGTATGGGAAAATTGGGGGGTTCAGCAAGTAAGCTGCTGAGCCGCATCAAAGTGATCAAAGAGCCGCATGCGGTTCCGGAGCCGCGGGTTGCCGACCCCTGAACTAGTCTCTTACGTGAATGAGATAAATAATATTATAATGTGTTAATAATTTCACACATAAGTCGCTACTGAGTATAAGTCGCACCCCCCGGCCAAACTATGAAAAAAAACTGCCACTTACAGTCCGAAAAATACGGTACTATATATATCCATCCATCCATCCATTTCCTACCGCTTGTCCCTATCTCAGCTGCATTGGGGCGGAAGGCTGGGGGTGCACCCTGGACAAGTCGCCACCTCGCTGGTGACTTTTTCCAAATGTTCTTGTAATCAGACCTTAAAAATCCATCTAATACACCGAAAATACGGTCTGATTACAAGAAAATTTGAAAACGTTAAAGACATAATAAACCTTTTTGACCTGGCACATTTTTATGCTGCTCATCACAATTATTCAATCATTAGTAAGAAGCAGTGCCAGCTGTTTTAATCATTTCAAATGCATCATTAAATCAGCAGAATGAGACAGTTTAGTTTAGTTTATCAAGGATCCCCGTTAGTCTACACCGCAGTGGAGACTATTGATTGATTGATTGAGACTTGTATTAGTAGATTGCACAGTACAGTACATATTCCGTACAATTGACCACTAAATGGTAACACCCCAATAAGTTTTTACACTTGTTTAAGTCGGGGTCCACTTAAATTGATTCAGATATATATACTATCTTATAACTATTCTTCCTGGGGTCCAAAGAAACACAGTAGAAAACATCCTTTTTTCTTTTTTATGTCATTGTTTATTTGTTTACAATTAAATGTACAATATTCTTACATTCCATTTGTTCATTCATTAAATTAAAAAATAAAATCTATGGTGTACTTCTATGGACTGTCAACTGTTGACTATACTGTTCTTTTATTTCCAATGTATATATATACTATATTGCCAAAAGTATTTGGCCACCCATCCAGATGATGACAATCAAGTGTCCTAATCCATACTTGCCAACCTTGAGACCTCCGATTTCGGGAGGTGGGGGGTGGGGCGGGTGGCGTGGTTGGGGGCGTGGTTAAGATATATATATATATATAAGAAATACTTGACTTTCAGTGAATTATAGCTATATATTTTTTTTTTAATTATATATATATATATATATATATATATATATATATAAAAGAAGTACTTGAGTTTCAGTGTTAATTTATTTACACATATACACACACACATAACACTCATCTACTCATTGTTGAGTTAAGGGTTGAATTGTCCATCCTTGTTCTATTCTCTGTCACTATTTCAGAACACACACATTATACAAATACACACTATAAAATCAATAAGAAAACGGGAGCTCTAATTCGGGAGTCTGAATTAGGATCAGAAGTTCCTATATAAACATTGCGCACTCGCGTCGCCTTTTTGTATTGATTACTGCAGCTGTGCACTGGATTCATTCACAAATACAAACTACAACTCACAAACACTTTAGAGTTAGGCTCCACCATCAGAATGTGTACTTAAACTTATAAAGATCACGTGGATATTATTCAGTGAGTTGATTCACCAAAACTAACCTGTTATACAGGAGGAAAAAGCACACAGGACGTTTCAATTGTTCACAGACTGGTCGCTCTCATCAGAATGACAAGACACTTCCGGTCTGCAGGTGATAGCGTTCAATTGGGAAGAAACGCCCTACTGCCCCCTACTGACCAATGTGAATACTGATAAATGTGTAATGACAGCTCCAAAAACGAATTCAAACCACAAAATAAAATAAATAAATCAACACAAAAATGTGACACATTGTGGGTGGGTCACATATGCATGTACAGTAGATGGCAGTATTGTCCTGTTTAAAAGTGTCACAACATTGCTGTTTACGGCAGACGAACTGCTTTACGGTAGATGAAAATTTGACTGCTGTTGTTGTGTGTTGTTACCGCGCTGGGAGGACGTTAATGAAACTGCCTTACAATAAACACACATAAGAAACCAAGAACTCGCCCTCGATCATTAGCTGTTTATATTGTGGGAAAGCAGACGTGTGAACAGGCTGTCAACACGTCACTCAGGGGCGTGTCCTCAAGCTCGGCCTGAATTTTGGGAGATTTTCGGGAGAAAATTTGTCCCGGGAGGTTTTCGGGAGAGGCGCTGAATTTCGGGAGTCTCCCGGAAAATCCGGGAGGATTGGCAAGTATGTCCTAATCACTAATCACAGGTGTATCAAATCAAGCACTTAGGCATGGAGACTGTTTCTACAAACTTTTGTGAAAGAATGGGCCGCTCTCAGTGATTTCCAGCGTGGAACTGTCACAGGATGCCACCTGTGCAACAAATCCAGTCTTCGCTCCTAAATATTCCAAAGTCAACTTTATTATAAGAAAATGGAAGATTTTAGGGAACAACAGCAACTCAGCCACCAAGTGGTAGGCTACGTAAACTGACAGAGAGGTCAGCATAGTGCAAAGACTTTCTGCACAGTCACTTGCTACAGAGCTCCAAACGTCATGTCACTTTCCAATTAGCCCACGTACAGTACGCAGAGAGCTTCACGGAATGAGTTTCCATGGCCGATCAGCTGCATCTAAGCCATACATCACCAAGTCTGGTGTAAAGCACGTCGCCACTGGACTCTAGAGCAGTGGAGACGCCTTCTCCGGACTGATGAATCACACTTTTCCATCTGGCAATCTGATGGACCAGTCTGGGTTTGGAGGTTGCCAGGAGAACGCTACGTTTCGGACTGCATTGTGCGGAGTGTGAAATTTGGTGGAGGAGGAATTATGGTGTGGGGTTGTTTTTCAGGAGTTGGGCTTGGCCCTTTAGTTCCAGTGAAAGGAACTTTGAATGCTCCAGGATACCAAAACATTTTGGACAATTCCATGCTCCCAGCCTTGTGGGAACAGTTTGGAGCGGGCCAACATGACTGCACCAGTGCACAAAGCAAGGTCCATAAAGACATGGATGACAAGAGTCTGGTGTCAATGTACTTGACTGGCCTGCACAGAGTCCTGACATGAACCCGTTAGAACACTTTTTGGGATGAATTAGAACGGAGACTGAGAGCCAGGCCTTCTCCACCAACATCAGCATGTGACCTCACCAATGCGCTTTTGGAAGAATGGTGGAAAATTGCTATAAACACACTCTGCAACCTTGTGGACAGCCTTGCCATTAGAGATGAAGCTGTAATAGCTGCAAAAAGACTGTGTAGAACTGCATACTCTATTAGTGATGTTCAAAGCTAGAATTAAGTTTTTCCGAAGGACTTACAAAAGTTATTTGTGTTCACGTCTGAAGATGAGAATCACAGAAGGCCAAATGATTTTAAACACCCTAGAGTGCGAACAAATTTGAACTTGTGCTGTGAAAGCATGGAATTCTCTAAAGAAAGACTTAAAAAGCTGCAACTTTGAATTTAAAAAGAGTTACAAAAAGAGACAACTGAAATGATATCAAACTGATTTTTGATTTTGATTGGACGTGTCATTGTGAAAATGCTTAAACGGAAAATTAAAAATTCAGCAGACAACGAAGCCAGACTGAGCGTGGCGAGAAAGGTGAGTAAATAGCTCTCTGATTAGTGCTCAGCAGCAGGTGAGCGTGCCGACCACTAACCAGAGGCAGGTGAACCCAATTAGTACCCATGGTAACCAAAACAAACCCAGATGTGCTCAAAACAGGAACTAAGGGAGTCCAAAAGTAACAGAACATGATTAAACAAAACATGATCCGGGGCCACGGATCATGACAGGATCCCCCCTTAAGGACAGATTCCAAATGTCCCCAGAATAC
This sequence comes from Nerophis lumbriciformis, assembly GCF_033978685.3. Taxonomy (NCBI): domain Eukaryota; kingdom Metazoa; phylum Chordata; class Actinopteri; order Syngnathiformes; family Syngnathidae; genus Nerophis; species Nerophis lumbriciformis. Next base: position 38,157,922 of record NC_084572.2, on the reverse strand, counting down.
CACAAAAAAAAAAAAAAAAAGTTCAAGAGTCACGGGAGGGCGGAGGGAGGACTTGGTGGTGGGTCGCCAGGCCAGGTGTTACACTCAAACCTCTACTGTGTAATCAGTACACTACTTACATTACAAACACTTTTTAGGGCACCTCAACATGCCATAGACACTACTGCCATCAAACTTGTTGCAGGTGCAACTTATTGTCAGGCTTGCGCGATAATAAGACGAGATATAACAACTGGACAGTAGTTGTCATAATCGGCTCATTTTGAAATGTTGCAATAGATTTTATTATGATTTTATTAACACACACAAGGTTAGAAAATGCTTTATTTTGATGAACGGCCATATGTTTTGATGAAGTGTTGTCATTTTGCAAATAATCTAGGAATTAAGAAATTTGAACGTGGTGTTTGGAAAAGTGTGTAAATCCTTTTGAAAAAAGACACACAGTTAAACGAAAATTAAAAGTATGTTGGAGTTGGGGTGTTGGTGGAGGGAACAGTGACTAATTTGTGTTAAAAAGGGGGGCAGATAAATATAAGAATATTATTCTTCCATCTGCTCCTTTCTGATCATGGAAATGTATAAGAAACAAAAAACAATGAAAGTGTGAACTGTATGTGGCTTGTATATATGCATTTTCATAAAAGGAATAAAAAGAAATGAATACATAATATAATCTGAAGGTGTGCATAATAACATATACAGGTAAAAGCCAGTAAATTAGAATATTTTGAAAAACTTGATTTATTTCAGTAATTGCATTCAAAAGGTGTAACTTGTACATTATATTTATTCATTGCACACAGACTGATGCAATTTTGATGATTTGAAGTGGCAACAAATGAAAATCCAAAATTCCGTGTGTCACAAAATTAGAATATTACTTTAGGCTAATACAAAAAAGGGATTTTTAGAAATATTGGCCAACTGAAAAGTATGAAAATGAAAAATATGAGCATGTACAATACTCAATACTCGGTTGGAGCTCCTTTTGCCTCAATTACTGCGTTAATGCGGCGTGGCATGGAGTCGATGAGTTTCTGGCACTGCTCAGGTGTTATGAGAGCCCAGGTTGCTCTGATAGTGGCCTTCAACTCTTCTGTGTTTTTGGGTCTGGCATTCTGCATCTTCCTTTTCACAATACCCCACAGATTTTCTATGGGGCTAAGGTCAGGGGAGTTGGCGGGCCAATTTAGAACAGAAATACCATGGTCCGTAAACCAGGCACGGGTAGATTTTGCGCTGTGTGCAGGCGCCAAGTCCTGTTGGAACTTGAAATCTCCATCTCCATAGAGCAGGTCAGCAGCAGGAAGCATGAAGTGCTCTAAAACTTGCTGGTAGACGGCTGCGTTGACCCTGGATCTCAGGAAACAGAGTGGACCGACACCAGCAGATGACATGGCACCCCAAACCATCACTGATGGTGGAAACTTTACACTAGACTTCAGGCAACGTGGATCCTGTGCCTCTCCTGTCTTCCTCCAGACTCTGGGACCTCGATTTCCAAAGGAAATGCAAAATTTGCATGGTTGGGTGATGGTTTGGGGTGCCATGTCATCTGCTGGTGTCGGTCCACTCTGTTTCCTGAGATCCAGGGTCAACGCAGCCGTCTACCAGCAAGTTTTAGAGCACTTCATGCTTCCTGCTGCTGACCTGCTCTATGGAGATGGAGATTTCAAGTTCCAACAGGACTTGGCGCCTGCACACAGCGCAAAATCTACCCGTGCCTGGTTTACGGACCATGGTATTTCTGTTCTAAATTGGCCCGCCAACTCCCCTGACCTTAGCCCCATAGAAAATCTGTGGGGTATTGTGAAAAGGAAGATGCAGAATGCCAGACCCAAAAACGCAGAAGAGTTGAAGGCCACTATCAGAGCAACCTGGGCTCTCATAACACCTGAGCAGTGCCAGAAACTCATCGACTCCATGCCACGCCGCATTAACGCAGTAATTGAGGCAAAAGGAGCTCCAACCAAGTATTGAGTATTGTACATGCTCATATTTTTCATTTTCATACTTTTCAGTTGGCCAACATTTCTAAAAATCCCTTTTTTGTATTAGCCTTAAGTAATATTCTAATTTTGTGACACACGGAATTTTGGATTTTCATTTGTTGCCACTTCAAATCATCAAAATTAAATGAAATAAACATTTGAATGCATCAGTCTGTGTGCAATGAATAAATATAATGTACAAGTTACACCTTTTGAATGCAATTACTGAAATAAATCAAGTTTTTCCAAAATATTCTAATTTACTGGCTTTTACCTGTATATACTGCTCTTAACTATGCATGAACAAGTTTCTAAGGTTCAGAGTTATAAATGGCGATTATGTGGTTTATGTCGCCCTCTAGAGGCCAAACTACGCCATCGCAGTTGCAATGGCGGCACATAAGCCATTTGTCAACGAGACTCAATTAACTCTTAATTTACCCCCCAAAAAAACCTCTGAATTTAGCACACGATGCGCCAAACGAGTCATATTTAGTATAAGTATATTCAAATGCTGTACGTATATGACAACACTTACATTTAGTCGTCACACAAGCAGCCATTGAACGAAAACGGGCAAAGACTTTTGAAGGGGGAAATGACGTCACAGATTAATTACCAAATTAAAAGCACAGGAACATTACAGAACTAGTTAACTGCACACAATAGGCTTTCGTACAGTATGTATTTATTTATTTATGTGTTGTGTATATGTATATATATTAATATATACACTATATATATGTAATGTTTACTGCTTAAACCTTTATTGTTGACTTTTCCCGGCCTTTTTTTTTTTCGACTAGTTTTCTTTTTCTCGCGGGTCCGTCTTACTACTTTCACTCTGACACCATGTTGTGATTAGCTATACACGAGAAGTATTATAGACTAATCTGGATAATAACTGGACGAAGAAAACTCTTATTGCTCAGTTTAGCCCGGGAGCTTTGTTTATTTTTACCTCTTGGTCAGACGCCGGCACTTCCTCTACTTCCGGTTAGTGAAACGCAATACATCCTGTTACAGCAGTAAGGGTACAGACTTTCACAATAAAGGTTTAAGCAGTAAACATTCATTCATTCATTCATTCATTTCTTTTTACTCCACCAACACCCCAACTCCAACATACTTTTAATTTTCGTTTAACTGTGTGTCTTTTTTCAAAAGGATTTACACACTTTTCCAAACACCACGTTCAAATTTCTTAATTCCTAGATTATTTGCAAAATGACACACTTCATCAAAACATATGGCCGTTCATCAAAATAAAGCATTTTCTAAACTTCTGTCCAGTTGTTATATCTCGTCTTATTATCGCGCAAGCCTGACAATAAGTTGCACCTGCAACAAGTTTGATGGCAGTAGTGTCTATGGCATGTTGAGGTGCCCTAAAAAGTGTTTGTACTGTAAGTAGTGCACTGATTACACAGTAGCTGTTTGATTGTAACACCTGGCCTGGCGACCCACCACCAAGTCCTCCCTCCGCCCTCCCGTGAACTCTTGAACTTTTTTTTTTTTTTTTTTTTTTGTGGTATTCTAGGGACATCTGGAATCTGTCCTTAAGGGGGGATCCTGTCATGATCCGTGGCCCCGGATCATGTTTTGTTTAATCATGTTCTGTTACTTTTACAATATACTTTTTTTCAGCCATTCGGGAGGATTTCAGAGTAAAGCCGCTGCTTCTGTTCAGAAAGAATGCCCCCCAAACTAGCTAAAAAGCTAGCAAAAAAACGTTAGCATGCTAATGTTTGCATTCTTACATAACAAGTGAAGTGAATTATATTTATATAGCGCTTTTCTCTAGTGACTCAAAGCATTTTTACATAGTGAAAACCAATAACTAAGTTTCATTTAAACCAGTGTGGGAGCAGGTGGGTCAAAGTGTCTTGCCCAAGGACACGACGGCAGCGACTAGGATGGCGTAAGCCGGGATCGAACCTGGAACCCTCAAGTTGCTGGCACGACCACTCTACCAACTGAGCTATGCCGCCCCGGGACGTGAGCCTCCTACCAAGATGGCAAAAATGAGCAAAAAAGCTAGAATTTACAAGTGCATGTCAATGTCCATAAACAGCAACACCCATAAAAGCTAACAACCCGTTAGCAAACTTGCTCAACAGCACCCGATATCACAAACATTGATTTTAGGTCTAAACGTACAAAATGAACTAAAAAAAATAGCAAAAAAAGTTAGCATGCTAAGGTTAGCATGCTAATATAAGATATGTTAGCATACTGCCAAGATGGCAACAATTAGCTAAAAAGCTAATTAAAAAAAGCATACCTCATCATCATTAGCATGCTAACAGTACGCTAACGCACATTAAATGAGGACGTTACAGGCAAAATAAATTGCATCATCAATCTAAGTGTGTTCATGATTGATGACATGTTTTTTTTTTGGTGATTAATCACACGAGTTGACACTCAGCATCAAGGGTGGGAATTGGGGGCTAAATCACCCAAAAATTATTCCCGGGCGCGGCCACTGCTGCTGCTCACGGCTCCCCTCACTTGTGACAATCATGGGTACTTTTAACTTTAACTTAAAAAGGTTCATCCACGATCATTTTAAATACCGGCAATAATTAAAATCCCTTTATTGCCTACGGGGAGAAAGTACGTGAGAAAATTATTACATTTTATTATTTTTCCGCCCGAATGCAGCTGAGATAGGCTCCAGCACACACCCCGCCACCCCGAAAGGGACAAGCAGTAGAAAATGGATGGATGGATGGATGGATATTTAAAATGTTGGGCTTATGGTGTCTCGTGTATTGCACTTGTTCCGTTGTTCAATGGAGTGATTATGGAAACGAACCAAAAAAAATGTAAAAGGAATTTGACCTTTGCAACCTCATTATACTATTGGCTAAGTTTTATATTCATAAATGTAAGTTTCTCAACACTCGACCTGTTTTTTGTGCCTTTAAAAAAAGAATTAGAACTCTACGTTAAAACACTCTCTACTTTTAACATACTTGCCAACCCTCCCGAATTTTCCGGGAGACTCCCGAAATTCAGTGCTTCTCCCGAAAACCTCCCGGGACAAATATTCTCCCGAAAATCTCCCGGTTTTCAGCCGGAGCTGGAAGCCACGCCCCCTCCAGCTCCATGCGGACCTGAGTGAGGACAGCCTTTTTTCATGACGGGAGGACAACAGGGTGACAAGAACTAAATCATCCAGACTAGAGATACATTGTATTATTATGTTTATCTTACCTAAAAATAAATATATTTATTAATTTAAAAAAAATAAAAAAAATACATTTTTAATATATTTTGCTAAAAACATCAAAAATAATTGTATTTTTCTTTGTATTTTTTCCTGACTCCTTATTACATCCAGCCATAGAATTATACATTAAAATAAACATATTTGAAATAATTGATTTTAAATTATCATAATAATTCATTTAAAATGACCATATTTAATTATTAAAAATAATTGCTTGTTTATCAACAACTTTAGCATTTATATTTATATTATGTTATATTCCTTAATATTTATTTATGCAAGTTTGAAGTATCAATTATCCAAACACAGTTTTGTTTGCATATTTTCAGGATGTATATATATATATATATATATATATATATATATATATATATATATATATATATATATATATATATATATGTATGAAATACTTGACTTGGTGAATTCTAGCTGTCAATATACTCCTCCCCTCTTAACCACGCCCCCAACCACGCCCCGTCCCACCCCCGACCACGCCCCCACCCCCCACCTCCCGAAATCGGAGGTCTCAAGGTTGGCAAGTATGACTTTTAACAACCAAAATGCTGTGAAAACGATTATACCGTGTTCCAAATGTAAGTTATTTACTGAACTTGTGTGAGCATATATATATATATATATATATATATATATACATATATATATATATATATATATATATATATAATATAATTTTTTTTTTGCATTCTATTTTAGTTACTTTATTGAGTTTACAACCCCCTGGCGCTGTTTAGTACTGTTTTCGTACTTATTTTGTACTCATTTTGATTATTATTATTTCTCTATTGTTTGTAAATGTTGCAGTTTATAAATAAAGGTTTATAAAATAAAATAAAAATAATAACAATACATTTATGGAAACGAACAAGGCATTAACTGCATTTTTGTTTGTTTGTCCTGAAAGCACACAATGTTTGCCCAACAACTTCATAAAAACGACACAGGCTGACGTCATCCACGTGTAAGAGTGCGTAATAGTTGTTTTGGTTCCTTACTTTTATTTATTTATTTGGTTCCTTCCAACGTCATCGTCACCGAGTAACGATGACGTCATCTCCCATGCGGTAAACACTGGGAGGGAAATTGAACCGCGCATGCGTGCTAGGAAACCGGAAATCGCGTTTCCCGAGGATACGGTCAACAATCTGGCATTTTTCCGCCGTCGCCACCAAATGTCACTATTGACAATAACGACGTAACGTTTTTCGAGGTTGTTTTTGGTTCCTTCCTTTATTTATTTATTTATTTATTTGGTTCCTTCCAACGTCATCGTCACCGTTTATTGTGAGGAGTAACGATGACGTCATCTCCCATGCTGTAAACATTGGGAGGGAACATGAACCGCGCATGCGTGCTAGGAAACGGAAAACAGCGTCTCCCTAGGTTACGGTCAACAATCTGGCATTTTCCGCCGTCATTATTGACAATAACGACGTAACATTTGTCGAGGTTGAGCATCTTTGTCCGTCTTCGTAGACACACCGATACGTACCGCGACACTTAATGGCGACTCACCCGAGCGACTTTGGGCGCCGCGGAGCTTACTGGTTGCCGCTAGCACGACGGAGCTAACATGCTAACGGCAAGGAGCTAACATGCTAACATGCTAATCATTTCCCGGGGCCGAAAAGCTTCTTTATGTTCGCAGAGATGACCAACCAATTGTTCGAGACTCTGGCGTTCACAAAAAGTCCCAAAACGACGAAAAGGACAACATTCCAAGTAAAACACGATACTACTTTTTTTTTAATTTTTTTTTTTTTAAAGACACAGTAAATGTATTTAAGCCTTTTGGTTGCAGGATGAACTCCAAAGTGCTTTGTCTGCCAGAGCCAGGAAGACCTCATCACTGTTGTGCCCGCAGGACTTTGAGGATGGTGACGGTAAGACCAGTCATAGTCTAACTCTAAATAAGCACATTTCTTAGTTCAATCTCCAAGTTCGGTCCATTAATCAAATCAAATCAAATCAACTTTATTTATAGAGCACATTTAAAATTTACCACAGGGGTAGCCAAAGTGCTGTACAATGAGCAGGTTAAAAGATAAAACGAGTACCGAGCAAACACAACACAACACAAACAGAACATGATAAAAAATAAATAATTAAAATAGAATTAATAAAAACAGGATCACAGCAGGTGTATTATGGGGCGCCATTGCAGGATGGATATCACTCAGTGTTAAAAGCCATGGAATAAAAGTATGTTTTTAAGAGAGATTTAAAAACAGGAAGAGAGGAGGCTTGTCTAACACTCAGGGGTAGGTCGTTCCAGAGCTTGGGAGCAGCAACGGCGAAAGCTCTGTCACCTCTAAGCTTCAGCCTTGTGTCAGGGACCGTCAACAGCAGCTGATCGGCTGATCTTAAGGATCGGGTGGGGCAGTAAGGCTGAAGGAGGTCGGAGAGATAGGTTGGCGCGAGGTTGTTTAGACATTTAAAAACAAATAAAAGGAGTTTAAAATGTATTCGGTAACGCACAGGGAGCCAGTGAAGGGACGCTAAAATAGGGGTGATGTGCTCACGTCTGCGGGTCTGTGTTAGCAGACGAGCAGCAGAGTTCTGCACGAGCTGCAGGCGGGCGAGGGAGGCCTGGCTAATGCCAACATACAGGGCATTACAATAATCAAGACGAGTCGAGATAAAAGCGTGGATTAATTTCTCAAGATCATGTCTTGATAGAAGCGGTTTCACTTTCGCTATTTGGCGTAATTGATAAAAGCTTTTTTGAACGACGCTGCTGATTTGTTTTTCGAATTTAAAATCTGAGTCAAACTTTACCCCCAGGTTTGTGACAGAGTCGCTGAGATACGGGGTCAGAGTGCCGAGGTCAACGTTGGGGGAGGGAGAGCGACTTGGACCGAACAACATAACTTCTGTTTTGTCTTCATTTAGGCTCAGGAAGTTAGCTGAAAGCCAGACTTTGATGTCGTGCAGGCAGTCAATAAGACGTTGAACCGTGTTATTTTGTGCCATGGGAAAATAAATCTGGCAATCATCGGCATAAAAATGAAATGCAATACTGTACTTCCTAAAAATAGAACCAAGGGGGAGAAGGTAAAGCGCAAATAAAATTGGGGCAAGGATTGAGCCCTGGGGGACCCCATGTGGTAAATGAGCTGTGGACGACATAAAACTGTCTACTTTTACACAAAAACTCCTGTCGGTTAGGTACGACCGGAACCAGTTGAGGGCGACGCCCTTAATGCCCACACAGTTCTCAAGACGAGTGATTAAGGTGGCGTGGTCGACGGTGTCGAACGCAGCAGACAGATCTAAAAGCACCAGGACAACATATTTACCAGAATCAGTGGACAGGAGGATATCGTTAAAAACTTTTAGAAGCGCTGACTCTGTGCTGTGGAGGGCTTTAAAACCGGACTGGAACAGCTCAGTGATACCATTATCCTCTAAGAAGGGCAACAACTGACTGTAGACAACCTTCTCTAATATTTTGGAAATGTATGGAAGATTAGAGATAGGTCTGAAGTTAGAGAGGAGAGAGGGGTCGAGGCTATTAAGGCCATTAAGGTAGTTTAAAGTCATTTGTATGTGTTCATCAATGTTTACTTATATAGCCCTAAATCACAAGTGTCTCAAAGGGCTGCACAAGCCACAACGACATACTGGGCTCAGATCCCACATCAGGGCAAGGAAAAACTCAACCCAATGGGATGACAATGAGAAACCTTGGAGGGGACCGCAGATGTGGGGACCCGATTTGAAAAATTCCAACACCAGCCATTTCAACTCATTCAGACTATTCAAGTTTTTTTTTACCATTAAAAAAAATAATTCAGAATTTCCCCAAATTCCCTAATACCATTTACTACTTCAACATTTCTTGCCTGATTTTAACAATTCCAACACCAACCAATCCAGCTCTTTTGGAACATTCATGCTCCTAATCAATTTTTAAAAAAAAAACGCTTTTCCCAAAATTCTGAAATTTCCAGGAAGTTCCCCTTGAAATGAATGGGACATTTTTCCAAGTTGCACAATCCCCACATTTCTCAACCTATTCAAACCATTCCACCTTCAACACATTCCACTCATCCTGCACATTCAAACTAACACGTTCCCAAGTTCCAAACCAAATTCCAGTCTCCCTGGAAATTCAAACTTTTCAACATTGAAACTGTCAGGTTCAAACACTGATGACATCTATTAAACAAGACAAGAGGCAAAGAATTAAACAGAGACAGAATTCAATTTGGACTCAATTGAGGAGACACGCCTGGACACACTGTACTCTTGTACACAGTATCTCAGCACGCTCTGCCAAAAGATTGCATGCCTCCTTTTATTTTGGACCCTGCCCGACCACATGGTCACCTTTGTTTCCAAAAGACAAAGGTCGCAAAAAGTTCACAGAAAAGGTTGTAAACAATTCACATGAAAGGTCAGTTCAAAAAGAGTTCGTAAAATAGTTCAAAAAGAGTTCGTAAAATACCGTATTTTTCGGAGTATAAGTCGCACTGGAGTATAAGTCCCACCTGTCGAAAATGCATAATAAAAAAAGGAAAAAAACATGTATAAGTCGCACTGGAGCCCAGCCAAACTATGAAAAAAACTGCGACTTATAGTCCGAAAAATACGGTACTTCAAAAAGAGGTCCATAAAATAGTTCAAAAAGAGTTCGTCTGGAAATTGGGCAGATCCTATTGTAAATAATGTAAAAAATTCAATTTATATACTGTGATGATTATCTTGTGTGATGACTGTACTGTATCATGAATCAATTTAAGTGGACCCCGACTTAAACAAGTTGAAAAACATATTCGGGTGTTACCATTTAGTGGTCAATTGTACGGAATATGTACTTCACTGTGCAACCTACTAATAAAAGTTTCAATCAATCAATCCTGCCATCTGTCCGCTTTGAAGTCCTTGGGTTAGAACAGGGGTGCTCATTACGTCGATCGCGATCTACCGGTCGATCTCGGAGGGTGTGTCAGTCGATCACCAGCCAGGCATTAAAAAAAGTCCTAAAAATGAGCGATCATAAAACTTCACTATGACGTCACTTTCGTCACTTGATTGACATTCACGGCACCCGAGGGTCTTCTGAGATGACGCTGGCTGCTGCCAGCTCCTTAAAATTACCGACTGGAAGGCGAGAAACACTTTATTTCAACAGACTCTGGCGCCGTACCTGTCGTCAAAACTCCAAAGACCGACTGCACAGTTGCACAATAAAAGCTCTGCTTCATCCTGCCTGCGCTACCTAAATAAGAGTCTCAGAAAGCTGGAGTGCGCAAGCTACGGAGTTTGCCGACAATGTATTCCTTGTAAAGTGTATACAAAGGAGTACGGAAGCTGGACAAATAAGATGCCAAAAACCAACCACTTTCATGTGGCATTGGACAGAAAGGAGGACTTTTTTTCTCCTCCATTCGAAAATGCGGACCTTATCAGCACCACTGTCTGATTCCTATCAATGCAAGTCATCACAATCAGGTAATACACCAACTTATATTCTTGTCTTCATGAAAGAAAGGAATCTATATGTGTTAAACATGCTTGTATTATCTTTAAACACATTTAACTTGTTAACAATATTAACTATATGTGTTAAACATGCTTGTATTATCTTTAAACACCTTTAACTTGTTAACAATATTAACTATATGTGTTAAACATGCTTGTATTATCTTTAACCACCTTTAAGTTGTTAACAATATTAACTATTTGTGTTAAACATGCTTGTATTATTTTTAACCACCTTTAACTTGTTAACAATATTAACTATATGTGTTAAACATGCTTGCATTATCTTTAAACACCTTTAACTTGTGAACAATATTAACTATATGTATTAACCATACTTGTATTATCATTAAACACCTTTAATGTATTACCAATATTAACTATATGTGTTAAACATGCTTGCATTATCATTAAACACCTTTAACTTGTTAACAAAAACATATATTTCATAAATAAGTAAATATAAATTATATAAATGAATGAGGTAGATCCCCACGACTTGATCAATTGAAAAGTAGCTCGCCTGCAGAAAAAGTGTGAGCAGCCCTGGGTTAGAACAATATCTTTCTGTTGATTACCATACATGAGAGAAAACAGAAAACCCTTCATGTGGCTTTCCCCCGTACACAGTGGAGTGTTACGAGCCTTCTTCTTGGTAGGTTTCAAAGACAGCCTTTTGTCTTCTTGTCAGGAACTCAATGTAATACAACGTTTTTGTGATCATTTAGAAACAATTATTCTAACAGAAACCATTCCAACATTCATACTACATTCTGTCACTTCAACTTCAGCATTGGAGCATTCACACGCAATTCCTGCAGGAATTGCTTCATCTAGCTTACATGACCGTTTCCTTTTTGTGACAGATTTCATGAGCCTGCTCAAATCAAGAAGAAACCGGTCCGATGCGTTCAAGGCCGCAAAGAGCAGCAGCAAAATCAACGACTTTGAGTTCTCGGACGACGAGGACAAACAAGGGAGCAAAAAGAGAACATCTTTCCTGAAATCCAAAGGAAGTCCATCTCTGGATGAAGCTCAACAGGAGACGACAGACAGCTGCAAGTTGTCCAGTGAAGACGACTCGCGGCCTAACGACCAGACACTCGGCGACCATCATCGGCCTACGAGAAACAACTCCTCCGTGTCCCTGTCGTACCAGTCGGATGACGTACGTCTGGACTCGCCTTTCCGCAGCAAAGAATCTCCCGCTCTCATCCGGCCCGAAAGCAGAATGGATAACAGCGGAGACACAATCTACCGGGAAACTTCCTCGGACGCCGACTTTAAAAGCGTGAGTTTCGGTGAGTTTAGGAACCGATACCGTACGCACATTCCAACACATGCTCGCTGGTGACTTCCATTCTGGTCATTTAGGCACGGAGAAGGAGACGCCCACGCCCAAGCCAAGACAAAGGACTGTGGGATTGAGCCTGCACGCCACACAGATAACTGCTGACGCTGCAGAATGTCTACTGGCTATGAGTAGACCTCCAACTTCTCCTCTCCTTGAGCAGGATGCATGCATCGACATTGCTGATGCTGCTTCTCCTGAACAATTGGCAACCGTAAGGAGCTGCAGTCCACATGTGAGTCTCATTTAACACTGGGGATGGGTATGACTATTGATTAGTTGGTTGATTGATCGGGACTGGTTGCCGATTGATTACGTCCTAAAGAAAGTGGGCACAATGAAACCAGTACCGTATTTATCGGACTATAAGGCAGACTTAATACTAGGGGTGTAACGGTACGTGTATTTGAATTGAACCGTTTCGGTACGGGGGTTCCGGTTCGGTTGGGAGGTGTACCGAACGAGTTTAACATTAACGCGATTAACGCGATTAACGCGATTAACACGATTAACACGATTTAACACTGGGGCTGGGTATGACTATTGATTAGTTGGTTGATTGATCGGGACTGGTTGCCGATTGATTACGTCCTAAAGAAAGTGGGCACAATGAAACCAGTACCGTATTTATCGGACTATAAGGCAGACTTAAAACTAGGGGTGTAACGGTACGTGTATTTGAATTGAACCCTTTCGGTACGGGGGTTCCGGTTCGGTTCGGAGGTGTACCGAACGAGTTTCCACACGGACATATTAAGTAGCGTAACGCACGTTGTGTAAACAAGGCACACCGAGGCACAACACACGGCATGCTAGCAGCTAACGCATACTTGCCAACCTTGAGACCTCCGATTTCGGGAGGTGGGGGGTGGGGGCGTGGTTGGGGGCGTGGTTAAGATATATATATGTATATATATATAAGAAATACTTGACTTTCAGTGAATTCTAGCTATATATATACATATTTTATTACATATATATATATATGTATACATATATATATATATATATATATATAAATAAATAAAAGAAATACTTGAATTTCAGTGTTCATTTATTTACACATATACACACACATAACACTCATCTACTCATTGTTGAGTTAAAGGTTGAATTGTCCATCCTTGTTCTATTCTCTGTCACTATTTCAGAACACACACATTATACAAATATACATTATAAAATCAATAAGAAAACGGGAGCTCTAATTTGGGAGTCTGAATTAGGATCAGAAGTTCCTATATAAACATTGCGCACTCACGTCGCCTTTTTGTATTGATTACTGCAGCTGTACACTGGATTCATTCACAAATACAAACTACAACTCACAAACACTTTAGAGTTAGGCTCCACCATCAGAATGTGTACTTAAACTTATAAAGATCACATGGATATTATTCAGTGAGTTGATTCACCAAAACTAACCTGTTATACAGGAGGAAAAAGCACACAGGACGTTTCAATTGTTCACAGACTGGTCGCACTCATCAGAATGACAAGACACTTCCGGTCTGCAGGTGATAGCATTCAATTGGGAAGAAACGCCCTACTGCCCCCTACTGACCAATGTGAATACTGATAAATGTGTAATGACAGCTCCAAAAACGAATTCAAACCACAAAATAAAATAAATAAATCAACACAAAAATGTGACACATTATGGGTGGGTCACATATGCATGTACAGTAGATGGCAGTATTGTCCTGTTTAAAAGTGTCACAACATTGCTGTTTACGGCAGACGAACTACTTTACGGTGACGAAAACTTGACTGCTGTTGTTGTGTGTTGTTACTGCGCTGGGAGGACGTTAATGAAACTGCCTAACAATAAACACACATAAGAAACCAAGAACTCGCCCTCCATCATTAGCTGTTTATATGGTGGGAAAGCGGACGTGAGAACAGGTTGTCAACACGTCACTCAGGTCCGCATGGAGCTGGAGGGGGCGTGGCCTCCAGCTCCGCCTGAATTTCGGGAGATTTTCGGGAGAACATTTGTCCCGGGAGGGTTGGCAAGTATGAGCTAACGGGCTAGGATAGACTGACCATACGTCCTCTTTTCACCGGACATGTCCTCTTTTGCGGAGCTGTCAGGGCGGAGTTTCTTAAACGCCTCAAATGTCCGGCATTTTGAGTTAGGGTTGCGTGTATTTTCAATGTACGTTCAGGGTTAAGAAGGGGTTAAAAACAAAACAAACAGCAGCATTGGTGAGGGAGGGGCAGAGACAGAGAGAGAGAGAGAGAGTTATGATAAACGCGCATGCGTCGCCAGGCTCTGCTTTTTATCCATAGATTTATCACATTAAATATTTTATTATCTATAGCAAGGGTGTCAAAAGTGTGATACTATTAAAATAAACAAAAACATAACAAAAGTAAAATAAAAAAGCTTAAAGGTTAAATGTAATTGAGAAAAAGTTGCAATGTTGACTAATAAAACGAAGCTGTTTTTTTTTTCTTTCAAACTGTCATTGCTCAAAACATAATATTGAATCAAAATCAATGTTATTATGAATTATTGACCTATCCAAGGTTCCCATTACTTCACATCAAATATTACACTAACTAAAATATTTTTGGTGGAAGATTTTGCAAATTTGGTAAATAAATAACCCCAAAATTAATATTTTGTTGTTTTCTTGCTGTACCGAAAATGAACCGAATCGTGACCTCTAAACCGGGGTACGTACCGAACCAACATTTTTGTGTACCGTTACACCCCTACTTAAAACCCTTTCATTTTCTCAAAACTCGACAGTGCGCCTTATAACCCGGTGTACCTAATGTACGGAATAATTTTGGTCGTGCTTACCGACCTCAAAGCTATTTTATTTGGTACATGGTGAAATGATACGTGTGACCAGTAGATGGCAGTCACACATAAGAGATACGTCGTAGACTGCAATATGATGGCAGTCACACATAAGAGATACGTGTAGACTGCCATATGATGGCGGTCACACATAAGAGATACGTGTAGACTGCCATATGATGGCGGTCACACATAAGAGATACGTGTAGACTGCAATATGATGGCAGTCACACATAAGAGATACGCGTAGACTGCCATATGATGGCGGTCACACATAAGAGATACGTCGTAGACTGCAATATGATGGCAGTCACACATAAGAGATACGTGTAGACTGCCATATGATGGCGGTCACACATAAGAGATACGTGTAGACTGCAATATGATGGCAGTCACACATAAGAGATACGCGTGGACTGCCATATGATGGCGGTCACACATAAGAGATACGCGTAGACTGCAATATGATGGCAGTCACACATAAGAGATACGTGTAGACTGCAATATGACTCAAGTAAACAACACCAACATTTTATATGTTCCATTGAAAATATAGAACGTTACACACGGCGCTCAAAAATCCATCAACATGTTTTAGTAGGACTTTGGTAAGCTATGAAGCCACACAGCTTGATGGATTGTACTGTGCTTCAACATAGGAGTATTATTATGGTGTGTGTATAAGGTAAGACATATTATCTGGCGTTTTGCTTTGCAATATCATGTAAAAGCAACTTTTCTTACTTTCTGATACCTGCTGATCTGTATTTGGGATCTGCATAAGTCCTGAAAATTTCCGCGCATCGGCCTTTGTAGTCCGTGCGGACCCCGTAGTCGATAAGCTTCTTCTTTTTCTGTGTCTTCTTGTTATGGGACATTAATTCTCTGCTGTTGCCATTTCTAATATAAAGTAGTGTAAAGTTCTTACTTATATCTGTCAGTAAACTCACCATGAAAGCACTAAAACATACCGGTGTAGTGAGTTTAAATAATTCACCCAAGGACCTTTGGCTATTAGAGAGTTACAGTTTTTCACGGAACACATTTCGGGCGTTGTTGTTGCACTAGTGAGCCACGGATGAGGAGATGCTGCTCCATTATTGATTGAAGTAAAGTCTGAATGTCATTAAAACAGTTAGCTCCATCTTTTGACACTTCTTCCACCCCCGTCCTTGCACGCTACACCGCTACAACAAAGATGACGCTGTCGAAGTGGAGGCACGTAAATAAGACCGCCCAACAAATATAAAAGAAAGTGACTTGAAGATGATGTGTAAAACATCATCCATGCAACATTTTGAGCAAAGAACCACCATTACATGTTATGTAGACCACAGGAAAGTATTTTACGTTTAGAAAAAGTAATAATAATATGACTCCTTTAATGCGCCCTATAATCCGGTGCGCCTTATATATGAAAAATATCAAAAATAGACCATTCATCGGCTGTGCGCTTTATACTCGGGTGCACCCTATGGTCCGGAAAATACGGTACCTAATGTTGTGGCAGGTTAAGTGTATTTCACATTCCATGTTATTCATGGATGCATGCTATTCAATTGTTCGTAATTGTTGTAAAGGTATGCTGTTTTATTGTAGTTGAGTGACGACGGTGTCGGTGGCAGAGGTGCGGATTCACGCGCTTCAAGTGAGCTTTCCAAATATCTTCATCACGTCCACAGCTGCTAATGAGACTTGTTGCGCAGCATAAGAGATATTTGTACTCTTTTCAGATGGCATCACCTCAGCTGACACCACAGAGCGTCAATCGGCATATTTTGCTTCACTAGAAGCGTTTAATGTAAGACATCATGTGTTACAAGTCAAGCTTCTACTTCACTTATTTGTTGATTGAAACAATATACTGTTTTTCAGCAGGAGTCAGCAGATCCCTCCATTACTCCTGTTCAAGTCAAAGCGTCTGATACCAGGTCAGTGGTATCATCCAGCCTGACTTAAAAAAGGTTCCGAAGCTTCATTCTCTTTCATTTGTTTGATTTGACACAGGGCATCCAGTTCTCAGTCTAAGAGAGTCACAAGTGTGGGCTCCAAGAAGGTGGAGTCAAAGTATTTAGGAACGCTCAAAGTTTTGGATTCTAAAGATTTACGAGATAGTCAACACCAAGACGCAGATTACCTCAGGGCCGCCGTATACCAGGTTAGTAGGACAAGGACGCTCTTCTTCTTCATTTGACAAGATATAATGATGATAATAATATACAAAAATGAGTTTACCCCCCACATATCAGCAGCCATTGTTTTTACAGTTTATTTTCTCAAGGGACAATACCATTGGCATTGTTAGGCCTATTTTAGGGGGGCTCAAGCCCCCCTAAAATATTCTTAAGCCCCACTGAATAATTTGGTGTTTTATATATATACATATATATATATATATATATATATTAGAAATGCGCGGATAGGCAATTATTTCATCCGCAACCGCATCAGAAAGTCGTCAACCATCCACCATCCATTCGACCTAACATTTGATCAGAACCGCACCCGCCCGCACCCGCCCGTTGTTATATATCTAATATAGACCATGCAAGGCATTAGTGAGGTTATAAAGCTTTTGCCTGTTAAAGAAAGGAGACTGATCCAATGCAGCACAGACATTCGCGTGCCACGCTGTCACGACCCAGACGCACACCAGTGCGCAATCATATGGGAGCCGCGCTGAGCGCACCTCCAAGCGCGTCTCGCTGCCGGCGACGGCCGGGTATGGGCCCGACGCTCCAGCGCCATCCATTTTCAGGGCTAGTTGATTCGGCAGGTGGGTTGTTACACACTCCTTAGCGGGTTCCAACTTCCATGGCCACCGTCCTGCTGTCTATATCAACCAGGGTGAGCCCCACCCCTTTCGTGAGCGCACTGCGCGCGGAGTGACCCCTGTTACGCGCCCCCGGCAACAGGGGTGGCGGGCAGGTAAGCTGCGCGGGCGGAGCGCGCGGAGTGACCCCTGTTACGAGCCCCCGGCCACGGGGGTGGCGGGCAGGTAAGCTGCTTACCTGCTGCGCGTGACGCTGGCCGCGGCGAAGGCGGACGAGGCGGGGTGTCGGTGCGATGGGCGCGGTGGTGACCCTGGACGTGCGTCGGGCCCTTCTCGCTCCCGGTGGGGCCCTCTCGGGGAAAAGGGGCCTCGGTCCCGGACCCCGGCGAGCCGTCCCTTCTCCGCTCCGTAAAAGTGTCCATCTCTTTTTTTTTTTTCTTCTGTTGTGGCATATGCAGCAGGTGCCTGCTCGTTTTTCATATGTGGGTAACAACATTTAACTATGTATATATATTTCCGAATTGGTTTAACTGCCACCGCCTGAATCTATTTAAAATCTAATTTTTTTTTATTTCAACCGCCCGACCCGACCAGACCCGCGGATAAAATCTAATTTTTTTTAATTTCATCCGCCCGATCCGCGGATAATCCCCGGACTCCGCGGTTGTGCCCGCAAACCGCGCATCTCTAATATATATATATATATATATATTTTTTATTTTTTTTGTGGTTTTTTGTTTTTGTTTTTGTTTTTTTTAACAAATACATGCCGACATATTCATTATAAAGTGGCCCGAATATGAGTTTAAATAAATAATCATATAAACTGTCATTATTCACATTATTTCCCCTCACTTCATAGCGTAAATCACCAAAAATGATTCCCGGGCGCGGCACCGCTGCTGCCCACTGCTCCCCTCACCTCCCAGGGGGTGAACAAGGGGATGGGTCAAATGCAGAGGACACATTTCACCACACCTAGTGTGTGTGTGTGAGACAATCATTGGTACTTTAAGGTAAAGAGCCCCTTTAGTGTGTCGGTATCTAATGCATTCCATTTGTTCATATAGAAAATGCCCATCCATCCATCCATTTCTACCGCTTATTCCCTTTTGGGGTCGCGGGGGGCGCTGGAGCCTATCTCAGCTACAATCGGGCGGAAGGCGGGGTACACCCTGGACAAGTCGCCACCTCAAAGAAAATGCCCACATCACTCAAAATCCAGTCTGCATTTTCTCTGCGACCTTGCCTGCGGTCCTTGGACTTGTTCATATAGAAAATGCCCACATCACTCTTGTAAAATCTATATAAAGTAATATACATTAGCCTAATGTTAAAATAATGAAAAAAACATCATTAAATATATTTGTTTTATTGTATTTTTACATTAATAGCTGTTGTATTATTATAGGATGGCTTGTTAAATATTTCATAGGATTTTCAGAGGGAGGAAAAACCAAGACATTTAATATAACATGTTAAATGAATAAATACATAAAAAGAAAAAAAATGGTTAAAAGCTATCGTCCCGGGGAGCATTTCATTTTGTCCCGTGGATTTTTAAAATAATAATAACAATGAATAATTTCTAAGTATTTGTTAGTATTTTGTGTAGTTTTGTGCTCGTGCGCTACGTTCGCTCTCCTGGGGGCTAAGCCCCCCCTGTCCTTAAAAGCTAGTGACGCCCCTGGACAATACTATAGAAATCCCACCTGAATACACATCAGCATAGTCAGTGTACATCAGGGATATTCAACTACATTGTTTTGGGGGTCCGGGAGACCTGGCTTCTCCGTCCACTACTATTCTTATTTTTTTTAATGTTACTGATGTCACGTCCGGCCCAATGAATACTGGTGGTGGTCAAGCTAGCTCTGTTCTCAATGGGTACCAGGCGCTATTTAGCCTTTCTCCAAGAAAAAACTGCTCTACACTTGTGTTGTTGTCAGCTGTACGAATCGTTCCAATCGTGGAAAGGATAACTGTTTCTTCGGAGTTCCTTAAAAGGTTATCAAAACGGGAAAAAGAGTGCATGATTTGTAGAAACATCGACGGAAAAAGCAGCTCACACTCCAGTCCAAGGGAGCAGAGTCGAAGAATGCACGAGTTTGCAGTGATCACTTCGTTAATGGTTTGTTTGATATTGATTGATTGATTGAAACTTTTATTAGTAGATTGCACAGTACAGTACATATTCTGTACAATTGACCACTAAATGGTAACATCCCAATAAGTTTTTCAACTTGTTTAAGTCAGGGTCCACGTTATTCAATTCATGGTACAAATATATACTATCATCATAATACAGTCATCACACAAGATAATCATCAGAGTATATACATTGAATTATTTACATTATTTACAATCCGAGGGGTGGGATGTGGAGGGGGTTAGGTTTGGTTGATATCAGCACTTCAGTCATCAACAATGATATCATCAGAGAAATGGACATTGAAACAGTATAGGTCTGACTTGGTAGGATATGCACAGCGAGCAGAGAACAATATAGTGTTAACGTTTGTTATTTCCCATTTGACCTACTATCTTGATCTTATTTGTATTTCTTAAACACTTGTTTGCTACGAGTGTTTCCAAAAGCACCAACTCGGTGAGTCTAAATAAAAGAAAGCAAATATGAGCAAAACCTAAAAGAGTTCATTAAGTTTTTATCAAAAGCAAAAATCATAGATTAATCTTTCAGCACATACACAGTGTTAAGATCTAGAGTTATATTTTAATAAACAATCATAAATAAATATTTCAGCACATACACAATGTTGACATATATAGTTATATTTTGATAAACAATCATAAATTAATCTTTCAGCACATACACGATGTTGACATCTATAGTTATATTTTAATAAACAATCATAAATGAATCTTTCAGCACATACACAATGTTGACATCTATAGTTATATTTTGATAAACAATCATAGATTAATATTTCAGCACATACACAATGTTGACATCTATAGTTATATTTTGATAAACAATCATAAATGAATCTTTCAGCACATACACGAGGTTGACATCTATAGTTATATTTTGATAAACAATCATAAATGAATCTTTCAGCACATACACAATGTTGACATATATAGTTATATTTTGATAAACAATCATAGATTAATATTTCAGCACATACACAATGTTGACATCTATAGTTATATTTTGATAAACAATCATAAATGAATCTTTCAGCACATACACGAGGTTGACATCTATAGTTATATTTTGATAAACAATCATAAATGAATCTTTCAGCACATACACAATGTTGACATATATAGTTATATTTTGATAAACAATCATAGATTAATATTTCAGCACATACACGATGTTGACATCTATAGTTATATTTTGATAAACAATCATAGATTAATATTTCAGCACATACACAATGTTGACATCTATAGTTATATTTTGATAAACAATCATAGATTAATATTTCAGCACATACACAATGTTGACATCTATAGTTATATTTTGAAAAACAATCATAAATGAATCTTTCAGCACATACACAACGTTGACATCTATAGTTATATTTTGATAAACAATCATAAATGAATCTTTCAGCACATACACGATGTTGACATCTATAGTTATATTTTGATTAACAATCATAGATTAATATTTCAGCACATACACAATGTTGACATCTATAGTTATATTTTGATAAACAATCATAAATGAATCTTTCAGCACATACACGAGGTTGACATCTATAGTTATATTTTGATAAATAATCATAAATGAATCTTTCAGCACATACACAATGTTGACATCTATAGTTATATTTTGATAAACAATCAAAAATGAATCTTTCAGCACGTACACAATGTTGACATTTATAGTTATATTTTGATAAACAATCATAGATTAATATTTCAGCACATACACAATGTTGACATATATAGTTATATTTTGATAAACAATCATAAATGAATCTTTCAGCACGTACACAATGTTGACATCTATAGTTATATTTTGATAAACAATCATAAATGAATCTTTCAGCACATACACGAGGTTGACATCTATAGTTATATTTTGATAAACAATCATAAATGAATCTTTCAGCACATACACAATGTTGACATAAATGAATCTTTCAGCACATACACAATGTTGACATCTATAGTTATATTTTGATAAACATATTAGAAGTATGTTAATGGTTCCAGTGTCATTATGCCATTATTTTATGCTCGCGTTTTTTGCTCATTTTACTTGTATGAACCTCAAATGAATGGGTTTTGAGACATGTCTCCTTGTAAGTCTGCTAACAGTTCCGATTATAACAAGCTAACGTTAGCATGTTAACGTTTTACGCCAGCATGTTTTCTAATTTTATTCGTACAAACCCAAAAGCCATGAATTTTGATACTTGGTGCCATCTTCGAAGTAAGCTAACTTTTTCTATGCATCATGCTAACGTTTGATGCTATATTAGCATGCTAACAGTTTATGCTAGCATTTTTTGCTAATTTTATTGGTATGAACCCAAAATTCATGGGTTTTGAGACATGTCTCCCGTTTGCTAGTATGTTAACTGTTCCTATTATAACAAGCTACTGTTAGCATGCTAACGTTTTATGCTAGCTTTTTGGCCCATTTAAATATCCGCAGGAATTTTGATCAGGGTGCTATCTGCGTTGTATTGTATTGTAGCCATAATTGTCTAAATATCTGGCAACACGAGTAAATACGAAGATACGTTTGTTTGCTTTGTTTGTCAAGCACGTTGTTGGTAATGTCATGGTCTTGTGGGTAGTGTCGGAGGCAGATATTTACATATATCTGAATTTAAGTTGTACTTCTTTCATTTCTTAGTCATATTTGAACACAGCTCGTGTTTTCCATTTATTCTGTTGATGCTCTGTCAGCAAGTATACTATGTGTGTAAACCTTGAGTTCTTTGGAATGTGTTTAGACTAGCATTTTGTTATGTCTACAGAGATGGGACGAGAGAGAGGGTGGTGGGATCGGGAAGACAGACCATTTTTGGGAGGCGCGATAGAAGGTTCTAGGGATAGACTGGTCTCAATCAAAATGTATATTGGCAAAGCTTTGAGAATTTACAACAAAATACCTATTCTGTCTCTGGTGGTTTTTTAACTCAGCTTTAAGTGTCGGAAAGAACTTGGGAGCGAATTGTGACTTGAATTCCCTGGGAGGAAAAACTGGTCAAAAACGCAACAAATTGGGGGCTCGTCCGGGCGACACGCTGAGAATTGGACACCTCTTACACTCTTCTGGACAGACTCACGAGTGGCCAAACAAAAACAAGGTAAGCAGAGCCTTTTTCTAAAATCTGCTTTAGGAGTCTGTCTTGAAGTATGTAAGTCAAACACTGTTTGTACACCAGACACAGAGTAGGTGTTTTGTACGAGACGGGGATGTGAGAGTGGACATTTTGATGGATTGATTGCATTTCTCCCTTGTCCGCCATTACATAAAAAGCTGTAAATAAGTGGTCATCTCGCGCCATTGTGTCTCGACTACCGTGACGGGCAGTTTCATTGACGAATAAACTAATAGTTGGGTGTAGCTCACCCTGGGTCATTGGTCGTCGCCTAAACGAGTAAGGGTTTCCAGACCCTTCGTCTGGGACGAAAAATTCTGAGGTAAAGGGTTTCCAGACCGTTCGTCTGGGACGAAAAATTCTGAGGTAAAGGGTTTCCAGACCCTTCGTCTGGGACGAAAAATTCTGAGACAAAAGACACAATGGCTACGGAGTGTGACAGACAGGATTGTGATGGCGGTGGAGGGGGGGGGGGGGGAAGTGTGATGAATGTACTGTTGTCAAACGCAACAGTAGCATGGGACAGTTGAGGTTCATTGGGTGGAAACAAGTTGTACACTGACTGCTCTAAAATTATATCCAAGTTCCATTTTTAGAAATAATAAAATAGTTGCCGAAATGCAGGGGGTGACCTCATTTGGTTTTTAACAAATAAATGCATTTTATTTCCAAAAGAGAATGTTTGTCATTTAAAAATCTCACTTGTACTTCTCAAAGGATTGGCTGAAAAAGAAAAAGGAACTGACCGTGGAGAGCACAAACAGAGAGAAGATTCTGAAAGAGCAAAAGAAAAAGGTGAGCAGCTGAGAAGACGAGAACCTCTCAGCACAGGGGAACCATCTCTACCAGACTACGGTAAAACTAAATCACGCTGCGTTCTTTTCCTGCACACCTTTTATCTTGGTTTTCTTTGCGGCCGCCACAAACAGGAAGAAGAGGAGAAGAGGAAAGACGCCGCCGCGTCGTACGAGGCCTGGAAAAAAAAGAAAGACGAGATTTTTAAAGCCAAAGCAAAGAAAGAGAAGAATAAGATGAGGAAGGAGCAAAGAGTGGTGCAAGAAGTGGAGGAAAAAAGGAAAACGGCTGAACAGGTAGAATGCCCGTGAATATGATGACACACCGCCTGTCAGGTTCAAACACTGATGACATCTATTAAACAAGACAAGAGGCAAAGAATTAAACAGAGACAGAATTCAATTCGGACTCAATATAATGAGGAGAGTCGCCCGGACATTGTATCCTTGTACAATCTCCAGCACTCTCTGCCAAAAGATTGCATGCCTCCTTCTTTTATTTTGGACCCTCCCCGACCACATGGCCACCGCTGTTTCCAAAGGACAAAGGTTGCAAAAAAGTTCACAGAAAAGGTCGTAAACAATTCACAGGAAAGGTCAGTTCAAAAAGAGTTCCATAAAATAGTTCAAAAAGAGTTTGTAAAATACTTCAAAAAGAGTTCGTCTGGAAATTAGGCAGATCCTGTCATCTCTCCGCTTTGAAGTCCTTGGGCTAGAACAACATCCTTCTGTTGATTACCATACATGAGAGAAAACAGAAAACCCTTCATGTGGCTCTCCCCTTTACTCAGTGGAGTTTTACGAGCATTACTCTTGGTCGGCCTCAAAGACAGCCCCTGTCCTTTTGCCTGGAACTCATTTCAACACAAAGTTTTTTGTGATTACTTACAATTATTCTAACACCGCCACACTGGATTTGGAATAAAACAAGCAAAATAAGCATATGGAGTGAAATTACTGCAAAAACTCCACAAACACATAAAAATGTTTTAACTCACGCCCAACGGTTCGCCACTAAAAAAAAACAAACATTTTTCTTCAAGTTAAAACTTTTGGTAGTAAATTTCACACATGTGCACTTAGAGCACCAGTATTTCACACTCAATTTAAGGCCGTCAGAGCCATTGTCATTTGCGCATGTTGCCGTCCGCCAAAAGTAAAGAAGAAGAAGAAGGGTGAGGGGGTAAAATGGCGGACATAGAGAAGGGGATTCTTACAGGTTGACTTACAGGTTGAGCTTGTAAGCACAAACTTATGAACCTTCTGTCCATGTATTGCTTCCTCAAAATCAGCATTTGTAATATTTTTTGTTGGAAAAAAGCTGCATTTTACAACTGCTGAGATGCGCTTGTGTACAAAAGCAGTGAAGTTGTGACGTTGTGTAAATGGTAAATAAAAAGAGAATACAACAAATCCTTTTCAACTTATATTCAATTGAATAGACTGCAAAGACAAGATATTTCATGTTCGAATTGGAAAACTTTATTTTTTGCTAATATTAGCTCATTTGGAATTTGTTGTTTCAAAAAAGAGTGAGAAAGTTGAGGAATGCTCATCAAAGACTTATTCGGAACATCCCACAGGTGAACAGGCTAATTGGGAACAGGTGGGTGCCATGATTGGGTATAAAAGCATGAAATGCTCAGTCGTTCACAAACAAGGACGGGGCGAGGGTCACCACTTTGTCAACAAATGCCTGAGCAAATTGTTTAAGAACAACATTTCTCAAGCAGCTATTGCAAGGAATTTAGGGATTTCACTATCTACGCTCTGTAATATCATCAAAAGGTTGAGAGAATCTGGAGAAATCACTGCACGTAAGCCATGATATTACACACCTTGGATCCCTCAGGCGGTACTGCATCAAAAAGCGACATCAGTAAAGGATATCACCACATGGGCTCAGGAACACTTCAGAAACCCACTGTCAGTAACTACAGTTGGTCGCTACATCAATCAATCAATCAATCAATCTTTATTTATATAGCCCTAAATCACAAGTGTCTCAAAGGGCTGCACAAGCCACAACGACATCCTCGGTACAAAGCCCACATACGGGCAAGGAAAACTCACCCCAGTGGGACGTCGATGTGAATGACTATGAGAAACCTTGGAGAGGACCGCATATGTGGGTAACCCCCCCCCTCTAGGGGAGACCGAAAGCAATGGATGTCGAGTGGGTCTGACATAATATTGTGAGAGTCCAGTCCATAGTGGATCCAACATAATAGTAAGAGTCCAGTCCATAGTGGGGCCAGCAGGACACCATCCCGAGCGGAGACGGGTCAGCAGCGCAGAGATGTTCCCAGCCGATGCACAGGCGAGCGGTCCACCCCGGGTCCCGACTCTGGACAGCCAGCACTTCATCCATGGCCACCGGACCTGTGCCCCCCCCCCCCCCCCCCCCCCCCCCCCCTCAAGGAAAAGGGGAGCAGAGGAGAAAAGAAAAGAAACGGCAGATCAACTGGTCTAACAGGGGGGCTATTTAAAGGCTAGAGTATACAAATGAGTTTTAAGATGGGACTTAAATGCTTCTACTGAGGTAGCATCTCTAATTGTTACCGGGAGGGCATTCCATAGTACTGGAGCCCGAATAGAAAACGCTCTATAGCCCGCAGACTTTTTTTGGGCTCTGGGAATCTGTAAGTGCAAGTTAAAACTCTACTATGCAAAGCCAAAGCCATTTATCAACAACACCCAGAAACGCTGCCGGCTTTTTTTTGCCACGTGTTGCTGCCAATAAATTCTAAGTTACTTTTTATTTTTATTTTTAATTACGTTTCTCAGTGTGAACATGAAATATCTTGTCTTTGCAGTCTATTCAATTGAATATAAGTTGAAAAGGAGTTGTTGTATTCTCTTTTTATTTACCATTTACACAACGTGACAACTTCATCGCTTTTGGGTTTTGTAGTTTGAAACTGAAAAAAACAACCTAAAACCATCTCAAGCTAACCGTGAGTGTTGATATGGTTGCAGGTGTTTGATCAGTGGAAGCGCGACCATGATAAAATACTGCGAGACAAGTGGCGAAAGCAAAGAGAGGCTGAGAAGAAACACACGCTGAAGAAGAAGGAGGAAGAGGATGAAAGGAAGAGAGGCAGCCAGTCTGCTTTTTCTACCTGGTAAGTGACTTTTTCATGTGTCATTCACTAATGATACATACAATGATGTCCTTATTTTTTAACTTTATTCTTATAATATTACATCATATATATATATACATATATATATATATATTAGAGATGCGCGGTTTGCGGACACAACCGCGCAGTCCGTGGATTATCCGCGGGTCGGGCGGTTGAAATTAAAAAAAATTAGATTTTAAATAGATTCAGGCGGTGGCAGTTAAACCAATTCGGAAATATATATACATAGTTAAATGTTGTTACCCACATACGAAAAACGAGCAGCACTCTTTGAAACAGGCAATTATTTATCATCAGGCACCTGCAGCACGCCACAATAGAAGAAGAAGAAAAAAGAAGATGGCAACGCCGGCAGCAAACGTGGTATACGCGACAAACTAAAAAAGGGAATACGAAAGACCAGGGGAAAAAAAGGCCAGAAAAGTTCAGCGTGGACTCGTTTTTATGAGGTTGTAAATCAGGTTGATAGTAATGCTGGCTACGTGATTTGCAAGAGCTGTGACGCTGTTTATGTCTACGACAGTCACAAAACCGGGACATCTAACATGGTGCATCACATTTGTGCAAAACCCCGAACCTCCACAAACACCCTGAGCATGAGCAGTTTCGTCCGCCGTGATCCCAGAAGAGTGCCACAGGATGTTAAAACAAGGCTTACAGATGCATGTGTGAACACAGCTGCCTGCAGCAGTTTGAGTGGCGCGAGCGCGCTTGGAAGTGCGCTCAGCGCGGCTCCCAGATGATTGCGCACTGGTGTGCGTCTGGGCCGTGACAGCGTGGCACGCATTGAATGTCTCTGCTGCATTGGATCAGTCTCCTTTCTTTAACAGGCAAAAGCTTTATAACCTCACTAATGCCTTGCATTGTCTATATTAGATATATAACAACGGGTGGGTGCGGGCGGGTGCGGTTTTGAAAAAATGTTAGTTCGGGTGGATGGCGGATGGGCGACGACTTTTGTGATGCGGTTGCGGATGAAATAATTGCCTATCCGCGCATCTCTAATATATATATATATATATACATATATATATATATATATATATATATATATATACATATATATATATATATATATATATATATATATATATATATATATATATATATATATATATATATATATATATATATATATATATATATATATATATATATATATATATATATACACGTACATAAAAACACACAAACTGGTTTTCATTGAGGGCCACATGGCAGTTATGGCTGCCATCAGAGGGCCACTTGTAACAGTGAATAATGTATGAATTTGCCTCTGGATTTCATTATTAATTATATAAATTGTTTTAAGTAGACTGTCCATTTTAAAAACTAACATTTACAACATTTTACAGTAAAACATAGTGGTTTATTTTTTATTTTTTACAACATGTAAATGTAAAAAACAGTACCACTGTTTTTTTTACAGAAAAATCTGGCAGCTTAGTTACCACAATTTATGTGTTAAATTGACATTGGTTTTTACAACATTATATTGTTCATGGAAAAACTGTACAAGTTATTTTCTTATTCTGGCAATTTAGCTGTCAGTTTTTCTACCGTAAAAACAAATGTTTACACCGTTAAAAACAACAACCCTAGATTTTACAGTCAAAAACTGGCATCTCAGTCAACAGAATTTTAAACTTAGACAAACTTTAATGATCCACAAGGGAAATTGTTCCACACAGTAGCTCAGTTACAAAGGATGGAAAGGAGAATGCACACAAGGGCACAAAAAGAGAGCGAAAACAAAAGGTATACAGAAATGTTCCATAGTAGCAATATAAAGTATAACATATATGTAATATTTACATATTATATATACAGTATATAACTGTGGAGGGAGGTGTGGCCAGCGCGCCTGCAGGAGCAAAGGTCACCGCCTCTGTCTTTGAGGCTGAGGATGAGCACCATCGGATAAGGGCGGGCTGACGGCAAGACACAGCTGGCAGGTGATTAGATTTCACAGGTGGTACTTGTTAATCTAATCATCTGTTGTCTTAATAGTAAGCGGCCGGGAGCAGGAGGGGAGAGAGGATACGGACGTGGCTGAAAAAATCGCGTCCTGCTGGATAGAAAACTTTTGATAAAATCTATGTACATTAAAACCTGGTTAAAAACTGCACACTTGGCTCCGGTGCTGTGTCTAACAGTGGAACTGCTGGGAAGCAACTTCCACAATAATATATACTGATATATTATACTATATTATATTTGTATATATTATATATACAATATATAACAAATCCCAATTACCAAGTGTAGTATATGTAACAGCGAAGCAAAAAAAAAAGGGCAGCATAAAATAGAGAGTAGATCCAGCAGAAAACAGTAGTAGTTTTTTTCAATTTACAGTAATATGCTGTAAAAGTTATTGTCATTTTTTATGAATTTGATGGATAGTTTGCTGTAAAGTTAAGTTTTTTATTTTATTTTGTTTTTTTAGACAAAAACATGTTTTTGAAAGTATGATAATATACTGTAATATTTGTTGCAATATTGGACACTATTAAAGTTTAAAAGGTATGACATTTTAATCAGCACAGGCCAAAAGTTTGGACACACCTTCTCCTCATTCAATGCGTTTATTTTATTTTCATGACTATTGACATTGTAGATTGTCACATCAAAACTATGAATGAACACATGTGGAGTTATGTACTTAACAAAAAAAGTTGAAATAACTGGTGACATTCTAGTTTCTTCAAAATAGCCACCCCTTGCTCTGGTTACTGCTTTGCACACTCTTGGCATTCTCTCCATGAACTTCAAGAGGTAGTCACCTGAAATGGTTTTCACTTCACAGGTGTCATAGTTGTGATGCCTTCAGTGACAATCTACAATGTAAATAGTCATGAAAATAAAGAAAACGCATTGAATTGAGACGGTGTGTCCAAACTTTTGGCCTGTATTGTATATTTTTCTGTTCAAATTAAAAAAATCAAGGACATTTAGTGAGAAAACATGAAGTACTTTATTGATATAAAGAAGGCATTTGACACTATAGATCATCAAATTCTCATTTCTAAATGATATACTTATGGAGTTAGAGGAGTTGCACTAGACTGGTTAAGCAGCTATTTGCAACTACGCCAGCAATATGTTGAGATGGATGATCATAGGTCAGAATGTATGAATATTGAATGTCCAATTCCACAAGGTTCGATTTTAGGACCCACAGTTTTTATTTTATATAAATGATATTTGTGAGGTTTCGAAAATTTTGCAGTACGTATCATTCGCAGACGATACCTACCAATTTATACTGTTCAGGAGATGACTTGAAAATCTTAGCCGATAATATTGAAGAGGAAATGGTTGAACTAAAATTGTGGTTTGATGTAAATAAATGATCTTTAAATGTGGAAAATACAAAATGTATGGTATTCAGTAATAAAAGAAAGATAGAAGTTAGTTTATCCATAAACAATGTGAAAATTGAGAAGGTGTCTGAAATCAGATTTCTTGGGGTCATCTTCGATGAAAAGGTGACATGGAAAGCTCATATATTGCATGTGAAAAATAAGGTATCTAAAAGCTCATTTATTTAGAACAAGGTTAAATACAGTTTCCCGTATAATACAATGAGAATGTTATATTGCTCAATTATTCTACCTTATTTCAATTATTGTGCAGAAATATGGGGGAATACATATCACAGCAACATAATGCCTTTATAACGCCGCTCCCAGTCTGTGGAACGCTTTCCCTGACCACCTGAGGGCACCACAGACTGTGGATGCTTTTTAAAAAAAAAAAAAAAGGCTTAAAACCCCTTCTTTTAATAAACGCCTTTTTTTTTTTAGATATATGCATACTAGTTTTAGCTATTTGGCTGTTCTAGTTTTTATTTTTTTTTATTTTTTATTATCTTTTTATTTTTTTTATACACTGTAGCACTTTGAGGTTGTTTACTCAATGTAAAGTGCTTTTTACAAATAAAATCTATTATTTTTTTCTTTTTTTTTCTTTCACAGAAAAGAGTCATTCGTATTATTTTTAAAGTGGGATACAAAGACCACACAAATCCACTCTTCATTAGGTCAGGATTATTAAAACTAAAAGACATTGTAGACTTGCATACTCCAGTAGTGATGTTCAAAGCTAGAAATAAAGTTCTTCCAAAGGACTTACAAAAGTTATTTGTGTTCATGTCTGAAGATGAAAACCACAGAAGGCTGTATGACTTTAAACCAGGGGTCGGCAACCCGCGGCTCTAGCTCTTTAGCGCCGCCCTAGTGGCTCTCTGGAGCTTTTTTAAAAATGTATGAAAAATGGCAGAAGATGAGGGGGGGAAAAAATTATAATTTTGTTTTAATATGGTTTCTGTAGGAGGACAAACATGACACAAGCCTCCCTAATTGTTACAAAGCACACTGTTTATATTAAACAATTATATTAAACTGATTCGAGTATTTGGCTAGCGCCGCTTTGTCCTACTAATTTTGGCGGTCCTTGAACTCACCGTAGTTTGTTTACATGTGTAACTTTCTCCGACTTTCTAGGACGTGTTTTATACCACTTCTTTTTCTGTCTCATTTTGTCCACCAAACTTTTAACGTTGTGCATGAAAGGTGAGTTTTGTTGATGTTATTGACTTGTACGGAGTGCAAATCAGACATATTTGGTTTTGGTCACCGCATGACTGCAAGCTAATCGATGCTAACATGCTATTTAGGCGAGCTATATGTACATATTGCATCAATATGCCTCATTTGTAGCTATATTTGAGGTCATTTAGTTTCCTTTAAGTCCTCTTAATTCAATTTATATCTCATGACACACTATCTGTATGTAATGTAGCTTTTAATTTTTAGCGGCTCCAGACAGATTTGTTTTTGTATTTTTGGTCCAATATGGCTCTTTCAACATTTTGGGTTGCCGACCCCTGCTTTAAACAAATGTGCTTGTCTGTTGCTGGTGTGAAAGCATGGAATTCTCTAAAGAAAGACTTAAAAAGTTGCAAGAATATCTTTGAATTTAAAAAGAGTTACAAAAAGAGACAACTGGAATTACATCAAACTGATTTTTGATTTTGATTGGACGTGTCATTGGGAAAATGCTTAAATGAAAATGAAAAAGTATGTTGGAGTTGGGGTGTTGTTGGGGGGAACAGTGATAAAGTCATCTAAAATAATTTGTGTTAAAAAAGGGGACAGAAAAATATAAGAATATTATTCTTCCATCTGCTCCTTTCTGATCATGGAAATGTATAAGAAACAATGAACGTGTCAACTGTACGTGGCTTGTATATATGCATTTTCATGAAAGGAATAAAAAGAACCCGTTGGTGGACGCCGGCGGTGAGGGATGCCGTCAGGCTGAAGAAGGAGTCCTATCGGGTTCTTTTGGCTCATGGGACTCCCGAGGCAGCAGACAGGTACCGACAGGCCAAGCGGTGTGCGGCTTCAGCGGTCGCGGAGGCAAAAACTCGGACATGGGAGGAGTTCGGGGAGGCCATGGAAAAAGACTTCCGGACGGCTTCGAAGCAATTCTGGACCACCATCCGCCGCCTCAGGAAGGGGAAGCAGTGCAGTGTCAACACCGTGTATGGCGAGGATGGTGTTCTGCTGACCTCGACTGCGGATGTTGTGGATCGGTGGAGGGAATACTTCGAAGACCTCCTCAATCCTACCAGCACGTCTTCCTATGAGGAAGCAGGGCCTGGGGAGTCTGTGGTGGGCTCTCCTATTTCTGGGGCTGAGGTTGCCGAGGTAGTTAAAACGCTCCTCGGTGGCAAGGCCCCGGGGGTGGATGAGATCCGCCCGGAGTTCCTTAAGGCTCTGGATGTTGTGGGGATGTCTTGGTTGACAAGACTCTGCAACATTGCGTGGACATCGGGGGCGGTACCTCTGGATTGGCAGACCGGGGTGGTGGTTCCTCTCTTTAAGAAGGGGAACCGGAGGGTGTGTTCCAACTATCGTGGGATCACACTCCTCAGCCTTCCCGGTAAGGTCTATTCAGGTGTACTGGAGAGGAGACTACGCCGGATAGTCGAACCTCGGATTCAGGAGGAACAGTGTGGTTTTCGTCCTGGTCGTGGAACTGTGGACCAGCTCTATACTCTCGGCAGGGTCCTTGAGGGTGCATGGGAGTTTGCCCAACCAGTCTACATGTGCTTTGTGGACTTGGAGAAGGCATTCGACCGTGTCCTGTGGGGAGTGCTCAGAGAGTATGGGGTAACGGACTGTCTTATTGTGGCAGTTCGCTCCCTGTATGATCAGTGTCAGAGCTTGGTCCGCATTGCCGGCAGTAAGTCGGACACGTTTCCAGTGAGGGTTGGACTCCGCCAACAGTAAGTCGGACACGTTTCCAGTGAGGGTTGGACTCCGCCAAGGCTGCCCTTTGTCACCGATTCTGTTCATAACCTTTATGGACAGAATTTCTAGGCGCAGTCAGGGCGTTGAGGGTATCTGGTTTGGTGGCTGCAGGATTAGGTCTCTGCTATTTGCAGATGATGTGGTCCTGATGGCTTCCTCCGGCCAAGATCTTCAGCTCTCACTGGATCGGTTCGCAGCCGAGTGTGAAGCGACTGGGATGGGAATCAGCACCTCCAAGTCCGAGTCCATGGTTCTCTCCCGGAAAAGGGTGGAGTGCCATCTCCGGGTTGGGGAGGAGATCTTGCCCCAAGTGGAGGAGTTCAAGTACCTCGGAGTCTTGTTCACGAGTGGGGGAAGAGTGGATCGTGAGATCGACAGGCGGATCGGTGCGGCGTCTTCAGTAATGCGGACGCTGTATCGATCCGTTGTGGTGAAGAAGGAGCTGAGCCGGAAGGCAAAGCTCTCGATTTACCAGTCGATCTACGTTCCCATCCTCACCTATGGTCATGAGCTTTGGGTTATGACCGAAAGGACAAGATCACGGGTACAAGCGGCCGAAATGAGTTTCCTCCGCCGGGTGGCGGGGCTCTCCCTTAGAGATAGGGTGAGAAGCTCTGTCATCCGGGAGGAGCTCAAAGTAAAGCCGCTGCTCCTCCACATCGAGAGGAGCCAGATGAGGTGGTTCGGGCATCTGGTCAGGATGCCACCCGAACGCCTCCCTAGGAAGGTGTTTCGGGCACGTCCGACCGGTAGGAGGCCACGGGGAAGACCCAGGACACGCTGGGAAGACTATCTCTCCCGGCAGGCCTGGGAACGCCTCGGGATCCCCCGGGAGGAGCTGGACCAAGTGGCTGGGGAGAGGAAAGTATGGGCTTCCCTGCTTAAGCTGCTGCCCCCGCGACCCGACCTCGGATAAGCGGAAGAAGATGGATGGATGGAATAAAAAGAAATGATGATAATGATGATACATATCATTTCCAGGTGTTTGCGGACCCGATATAATGATGTCGCGGGCCCTTGACTTTGAATCCTGTGTTTTATGAGGAAGGGCGTTTATCTTACATGACGTCACCAAAACCCAGAACTCCCGAAGCGACGGCACGAGTGCCTCTTCTTCCCAAACGTGGAGCGCACGAGTGACACGGGTGCCATTTTGTCGCCAGGTGCGAGGAGAAGTACGACGCCCTGCAGAAAAAAGCCTCCACGGCGCGCGTGGAAACCAGGTACGCGTCGGAGGAGCACCGATACGTCCGGGAGGAGAAGGACAAAATGGCTATGGAGATGTTCGAACAATGGCTGGTGAGTGAGTGCCTTCTCGCCTCTGTCGCCTCAACTCTTGTCCCCCGAGTGCCGAAACGCTCTTCTTTGTAACACCAGGCCAAGAAGGATGTGCAGCAGAAGCGACAGAGGGAAGAGAGGCGAGTACAAGTCATACTGCGGGACAGCCCTCCTCCACCATGGAGCCCCCCGAATAACACCATTCAGTTTAGGAAGTAAACCTTTCCTACTTTCCTGCTTCACATCGCTGACTTTTGTCCAGTTCTCACCTAAAATACTTTTGACTGGTATCGAGTCCGCTCTGCCTTTGTCAGCTGGGATAGGCTCCAGTATTTAAACCGTAAAATTGAATGAACATATTCTGACGTTTCAAGAGTCAAATGTATGATTTATTATTATTATTCATGCTTCATATGTGTTTGTACATAGGTGATTTTCATGACAATGTTGTGATAAAAGTAGCATGTTTTAAAAATGTTTATATTTAAATTCAGTGACAAATTCCAAAAATTCCCAGATTTCCCAGAATTCCGGGACATTTTTTCCCCATTCAAAATGAATTGGCCATTTTTCAAACTTCCACCATTTCCACATATTTCAACCTGTTCAAACCATTTCACCTTCAACACATTCCACCATCCTGGACATTCAAACTACCGTTTTTCCAAGTTCAAAAAAAATTCCAAGATTTTCCAGAATTCCTGGTTTTCCAAAGCCCTATTTCCACCATCTTGTCTTGCGACTCTCCTCCCACATTTTTCAACCAACTTCAACCGTTCCACCGTCAAAACATTTTTCTTAATTAGGACAAAAAACGAAATTGTTTTTTGAACTGCAAAAATTCCCAGTTTTCCCGAAATTCCAGGAATTCCTTAATACCATTTCTCAATTCAACATAGATAGATAGTACTTTATTGATTCCTTCAGGAGAGTTCCCTCAGGAAAATTTAAATTCCAGCAGCAGTGTACAGAATTGAGATCGAATTTAAAAAGTAAATAATAAATAATGATAATAAATAATTCCCAAATTCCCATGAAATTACCATTGAAATTACCATTGAAATCAATAGGACATTCTTCGAAGTACCACAACTCCCACATTTTTCATTTGATTCAAACTGTTCCTACTGCAACATAGCAAACAAAGCCTGTTTGGAAATTGTGTGCTGTACTTCAACAATTCTAAAAAATATTCCAGGATTTCCCATAATTCCCTTTTCTTTTTCTTTTTTCTCATTTTCC
Source organism: Nerophis lumbriciformis (assembly GCF_033978685.3). Taxonomy (NCBI): domain Eukaryota; kingdom Metazoa; phylum Chordata; class Actinopteri; order Syngnathiformes; family Syngnathidae; genus Nerophis; species Nerophis lumbriciformis. Next base: position 38,122,148 of record NC_084572.2, on the reverse strand, counting down.
CCATTCAAAATGAATTGGCCATTTTTCAAACTTCCACCATTTCCACATATTTCAACCTGTTCAAACCATTCCACCTTCAACACATTCCACTATCCTGGACATTCAAACTACCCTTTTTCCAAGTTAAAAAAAAAAAATTCCAGGATTTTACAGAATTCCTGGTTTTCCAAGCCCTATTTTCACCCTTTTTTCTGGCGACTACTCCTCCCACATTTTTCAGCCCACTTCAACCGTTCCACCGTCAAAACATTCCTCTTAATTAGGACAAAAAACAAAGTTGTTTTTTGAACTGCAACAATTCCCAGTTTTCACGAAATTCCAGGAATTCCCTAATACCATTTCTCAATTCAACTTAGATAGATAGTACTTTATTGATCCCTTCATGAGAGTTCCCTCAGGAAAAATACAATTCAAGCAGCAGTGTACAGAATTGAGATCGAATTTAAAAAGTAAAAATGGAATAATAAATAATGGGGGTACACTGTATGTTATTGTTTTGCACGTTACTACATCAACATTCCTCAACCAATTAAAAAAAATTCCAACACTAACCATTTGAACTTATTCAGAACAATTCAAGAAAATTTGCGCTTTTACCGAAATTCCCAAATTTCCATGAAATTCCCATTGAAATCAATGGGACATTCTTCGAAGTTCTACAACTCCCACATTTTTCATTTGATTCAAACTGTTCCAACTTGAAAATATTCAGCCTGTTTGGGAATCGTGTGCTCTACTTCAACAATTCTAAAAAAAAATTCCAGGATTTCCCATAATTCCCTTTTTTTTTTTCATTTTCCCCATTCAAAATGAATAGTCCATTTTTCAAACTTCCACAATTCCCACATTCTTCAAGCCATTCAAACCATTCCAACTCTAAATTATTCAGCCTGTTCAAAATGGTGTGCTCTCTTTCAAGAATTTAACACATTTCCCGGATTTCCAAGAATTCCCAGTTTTGCATGTTTTAAAATGTTTTTTATTTAACTTCAAGCATCTGAAATTCCGGCGAAAATCCAAGTTATCCAATTATTTTCCTGTCAAAATATCCTTTAAAAAAAAAATATATATATATATATATATATATATATATATGTATATATATATATATATATATATATATATATATATATGTATATATATATATATATATATATATATATATATATATATATATATATATATATATATATATATATATATATCATACTTGCCAACCCTCCCGAATTTTCCGGGAGACTCCCGAAATTCAGGGCCTCTCCCGAAAACCTCCCGGGACAAATATTCTCCCGAAAATCTCCCGATTTTCAGCCGGAGCTGGAGGCCACGCCCCCTCCAGCTCCATGAGGACCTGAGTGAGGACAGCCTTTTTTCACGACGGGAGGACAACAGGGTGACAAAAACTAAATCATCCAGACTAGAGACAAATTGTATTATTATGTTTATCTTACCTAAAAATAAATAAATATATATATATATATATATATATATATATATATATATATATATATATATATATATATATTTTTTTTTTTTTTTAAATAACTAAATACATTTTTACTATATTTTGCTAAAAACATCAAAATTAATTGTATTTTTATTTGTATTTTTTCTGACTCCTTATTACATCCAGCCATAGAATTATACATTGTTAAAATAAACATATTTGAAATAATTAATTTTAAATTATAATAATTCATTTAAAATGACCATATTTAATTATTAAAATAATTGCTTGTTTATCAACAACTTTAGCATTTTATTCATTACATTTTGAAGCTCTCAGAAACCAAGTTATGTTATATTCCTTAATATTTATTTATGCAAGTTTGAAATATCAATTATCTAAACACAGCTTTGTTTGCATATTTTCAGGATGTATGTATGTATATATATATATGTATATATATATATATGTATGTATATATATGTATATATATATATATATATATATATATATATATATATATATATATATATATATATATATATATATATATATATATATATATATATATATATATATATATGTGTGTGTGTGTATTAAATACTTGACTTGGTGAATTCTAGCTGTCAATATACTCCTCCCCTCTTAACCACGCCCCCAACCACGCCGCGCCCCACCCCCCCACCTCCCGAAATCGGAGGTCTCAAGGTTGGCAAGTATAATATATATTTTAGTACATATATGTATATATTTGTATATATATATAGCACAGCCCCTGGCCACATTATTTTTAACCCAATGTGGCCCTCTGGTCTACATTATATAAAAATAATCTAAAAATATTTTTTTGTTCACTGACAAATACATTTTCTATAGCTCAAGATCAGCGTGGGAGAATGACCACTAAGTCGCCCATTGTCATCAAATTATAGAAATCCTGCATATTTAGCAAAATAATATGCTGACAATGTTACCGAAGCGTGGGGTGCTTTTACTTTGAAAAGCCACAAATCGGAAGCGTGTGTGCTACGCTGACGTCACAAATCCCATACTAACTCACTGACAGAGCCGCCTTTCACAATCATTGCTGCTGGGAAGGCGGAAGCGGTCAACTTGTGTCAAGAGTCCTAATAAAGGTAAGACTGTTCGCTGTTTGACCCTGTTTTTGCACCTTTTGTACGTTTCTATGAATCGAATTGTTCACTTGGACATCCCGCGTTGTGTCCAAAAGAAACATTACAGGAGAGAAGGTAAGAACATGAGTTGTTATAGGTAAACTTACCTTTCTTCACGCAAGCTAGCCAGCTAAGCTAGCGGCAATAAAAGTAACTTATCGGTCATTCCAGGACGCGAAAGTCAATATTATCTGTAGTAGCTGGGGTCAATATCATGTGTAGTGTGTCACTAGTAGCTGGGGTCATTGAAGGTGCGGGACCTGATTGAGCTGGAATGAAAGGCTCTTTATGTGGTGCTTGAACCAGGACCAGGCTAACACGGTTCGACTGGCACTCTTTTTTTTAGTCTCCTAGTAGTAAATACTCATTAGTCTCCTAGTAGTGAACATTAGTCTCCTAGTAGTGTACACGTCACACTCATTAGTCTCCTAGTAGTGAACATTAGTCTCCTAGTAGTGAACATTAGTCTCCTAGTAGTGTACACGTCACAGTCATTAGTCTCCTAGTAGTGAACACTCATTAGTCTCCTAGTAGTGTACACGTCAGTCATTTATCAGTCATTAGTCTCCTAGTAGTGTACACGTCACAGTCATTAGTCTAGTAGTGAACACTCATTAGTCTCCTAGTAGTGAACATTAGTCTCCTAGTAGTGTACACGTCAGTCATTAGTCCCCTAGTAGTGAACACTCATTAGTCTCCTAGTAGTGAACATTAGTCTTCTAGTAGTGTACACGTCACAGTCATTTATCAGTCATTAGTCTCCTAGTAGTGAACATTAGTCTCCTAGTAGTGTACACGTCACAGTCATTAGTCTCCTAGTAGTGAATACTCATTAGTCTCCTAGTAGTGAACATTAGTCTCCTAGTAGTGTACACGTCACAGTCGCTAGTCTCCTAGTAGTGAACACTCATTAGTCTCCTACTAGTGAATACTCATTAGTCTCCTAGTAGTGTACATTAGTCTCCTAGTAGTGTACATTAGTCTCCTAGTAGTGTACACGTCAGTCATTGATCAGTCATTAGTCTCCTAGTAGTGTGCACGTCAGTCATTTATCACTGTCTCCTAGTAGTGAATACTCATTAGTCTCCTAGTAGTGTACATTAGTCTCCTAGTAATGAACATTAGTCTCCTAGTAGTGTAAACATCAGTCATTTATGACTCATTAGTCTCCTTGTAGTGAACATTAGTCTCCTAGTAGTGAACATTAGTCTCCTAGTAGTGTACATGTCACAGACATTAGTCTCCTAGTAGTGAACACTCATTAGTCTCCTAGTAGTGTACACGTCCAGTCATTTATCAGTCATTAGTCTCCTAGTAGTGAACATTAGTCTCCTAGTAGTGTACACGTCACAGTCATTTATTAGTCATTAGTCTCCTAGTAGTGTGCACGTCAGTCATTTATCACTCATTAGTCTCCTATAGTAGTGAACATTAGTCTCCTAGTAGTGTACACGTCACAGTCATTAGTCTCCTAGTAGTGAACATTAGTCTCCTAGTAGTGTACACGTCACAGTCGCTAGTCTCCTAGTAGTGAACACTCATTAGTCTCCTACTAGTGAATACTCATTAGTCTCCTAGTAGTGTACACGTCACAGTCATTTATCAGTCATTAGTCTCCTAGTAGTGAACATTAGTCTCCTAGTAGTGTACACGTCACAGTCATTAGTCTCCTAGTAGTGAATACTCATTAGTCTCCTAGTAGTGAACATTAGTCTCCTAGTAGTGTACACGTCACAGTCGCTAGTCTCCTAGTAGTGAACACTCATTAGTCTCCTACTAGTGAATACTCATTAGTCTCCTAGTAGTGTACATTAGTCTCCTAGTAGTGTACATTAGTCTCCTAGTAGTGTACACGTCAGTCATTGATCAGTCATTAGTCTCCTAGTAGTGTGCACGTCAGTCATTTATCACTGTCTCCTAGTAGTGAATACTCATTAGTCTCCTAGTAGTGTACATTAGTCTCCTAGTAATGAACATTAGTCTCCTAGTAGTGTAAACATCAGTCATTTATGACTCATTAGTCTCCTTGTAGTGAACATTAGTCTCCTAGTAGTGAACATTAGTCTCCTAGTAGTGTACATGTCACAGACATTAGTCTCCTAGTAGTGAACACTCATTAGTCTCCTAGTAGTGTACACGTCCAGTCATTTATCAGTCATTAGTCTCCTAGTAGTGAACATTAGTCTCCTAGTAGTGTACACGTCACAGTCATTTATTAGTCATTAGTCTCCTAGTAGTGTGCACGTCAGTCATTTATCACTCATTAGTCTCCTATAGTAGTGAACATTAGTCTCCTAGTAGTGTACACGTCACAGTCATTAGTCTCCTAGTAGTGAACATTAGTCTCCTAGTAGTGTACACGTCACAGTCGCTAGTCTCCTAGTAGTGAACACTCATTAGTCTCCTACTAGTGAATACTCATTAGTCTCCTAGTAGTGTACATTAGTCTCCTAGTAGTGTACACGTCACAGTCATTTATCAGTCATTAGTCTCCTAGTAGTGAACATTAGTCTCCTAGTAGTGTACACGTCACAGTCATTAGTCTCCTAGTAGTGAATACTCATTAGTCTCCTAGTAGTGAACATTAGTCTCCTAGTAGTGTACACGTCACAGTCGCTAGTCTCCTAGTAGTGAACACTCATTAGTCTCCTACTAGTGAATACTCATTAGTCTCCTAGTAGTGTACATTAGTCTCCTAGTAGTGTACATTAGTCTCCTAGTAGTGTACACGTCAGTCATTGATCAGTCATTAGTCTCCTAGTAGTGTGCACGTCAGTCATTTATCACTAATGTCTCCTAGTAGTGAATACTTATTAGTCTCCTAGTAGTGTACATTAGTCTCCTAGTAATGAACATTAGTCTCCTAGTAGTGTAAACGTCAGTTATTTATCACTCATTAGTCTCCTAGTAGTGTACACGTCAGTCATTTATCATTCATTAGTCTCCTAGTAGTGAACACTCATTAGTCTCCTACTAGTGAATACTCATTAGTCTCCTAGTAGTGTACATTAGTCTCCTAGTAGTGTACATTAGTCTCCTAGTAATGAACATTAGTCTCCTAGTAGTGTACATTAGTCTCCTAGTAGTGTACATTAGTCTCCTAGTAGTGTACACGTCAGTCATTTATCACTCATTAGTCTCCTAGTAGTGAATACTCATTAGTCTCCTAGTAGTGTACATTAGTCTCCTAGTAATGAACATTAGTCTCCTAGTAGTGTAAACATCAGTCATTTATCACTCATTAGTCTCCTAGTAGTGTACACGTCAGTCATTTATCACTCATTAGTCTCCTAGTAGTGAATAATTAGTCTCCTAGTAGTGTACATTAGTCTCCTAGTAGTGTAAATTAGTCTCCTAGTAGTGTTCACGTCAGTCATTTATCAGTCATTAGTCTCCTAGTAGTGTACATTAGTCTCCTAGTAGTGAACTTTAGTTTCCTAGTAGTGTACACGTCAGTCATTTATCACTCATTAGTCTCCTAGTAGTGAACATTAGTCTCCTAGTAGTGTACACGTCACAGTCATTTATCAGTCATTAGTCTCCTAGTAGTGTACATTAGTCTCCTAGTAATGAACATTAGTCTCCTAGTAGTGTAAACATCAGTCATTTATCACTCATTAGTCTCCTAGTAGTGTACACGTCAGTCATTTATCACTCATTAGTCTCCTAGTAGTGAATACTCATTAGTCTCCTAGTAGTGTACATTAGTCTCCTAGTAATGAACATTAGTCTCCTAGTAGTGTAAACATCAGTCATTTATCACTCATTAGTCTCCTAGTAGTGTACACGTCAGTCATTTATCATTCATTAGTCTCCTAGTAGTGAATACTCATTAGTCTCCTAGTAGTGTACATTAGTCTTCAAGTAGTATAAATTAGTCTCCTAGTAGTGTACACGTCACAGTCATTTATCAGTCATTAGTCTCCTAGTAGTGAACATTAGTCTCCTAGTAGTGTACTAGTCAGTCATTTATCAGTCATTAGTCTCCCAGTAGTGAACATTAGTCTCCTAGTAGTGTACACGTCACAGTCATTTATCAGTCATTAGTCTCCTAGTAGTGAACATTAGTCTCCTAGTAGTGTACACATCACAGTCATTTATCAGTCATTAGTCTCCTAGTAGTGAACATTAGTCTCCTAGTAGTGTACACGTCAGTCATTTATCAGTCATTAGTCTCCAAGTAGTGTACATTAGTCTCCTAGTAGTGTACACGTCACAGTCATTTATCAGTCATTAGTCTCCTAGTAGTGAACATTAGTCTCCTAGTAGTGTACACGTCAGTCATTTATCAGTCATTAGTCTCCAAGTAGTGTACATTAGTCTCCTAGTAGTGTGCACGTCACAGTCATTTATCAGTCATTAGTCTCCTAGTAGTGATTCAGGCATCTGGTCAGGAAGCCACCCGAACGCCCCCTCAGGGAGGTGTTTAGGGCACATCTGACCTGTAGGAGACCAAGGGGGAGACCCAGGACACGTTGGGAAGACTATGTCTCCCGGCTGTCCTGGGAACGTCTCAGGATCCCCCGGGAGGAGCTGGACGAAGTGGCTGGGGAGAGGGGAGTCTGGGCTTCCCTGCTTAGGCTGCTGCCCCCGCGACCCGACCTCGGATAAGTGGAAAAAGATGGATGGATGGAGAAAATATTAAGTACTTCATTGACACATCATTTCCAGGTGTTTGCGGTCCAGTTCTGGCCCCCGGGCCTTGAGTTAGACACCTGTGAACTAGGATGTGTGTTTAATGTCGTGAGTGTTGGTGATAGTGGTGGTGACGACAACAACCCGAGCAAATACGTATATGTTCCCTCATTTATGAGGTCAGAGGTCCTCACAATCTCTCTTCTTTACAACAAATGTTTAACATGGAAGAGAACCAACACAGGGCAACCCCAAAGATTTGTCAGACGTGGTCGAGGTCCTTCATCGTTCCTCCGCAGTCTGCCAGTGTCAAATGTCTGTGGGGGTACCAGTGTGGATTCTATCATCCACTCTGTAGCTGCAGGTCCACGGTGCAGCTCCTGAACCCAACCAAGCTGTACAGTAGGTCAGCAGGCTCTCCAGTCTCCATGCCAGATCTAAACAAGTTTATCAGCAGGGGTTGGCAGAGTCTTTCATGTTGAATTGAGTTGAGTTTGAGTTTATTTGGAACATGCAAGTATACAACATGATACATCACAATTTCCAGTTTGTCTTTTCAACATGTTGGAAAAGATAGTAGGAAGAAGCAGAGCTTATTTAATCCGACCCCTTTTTCTTTTACATCAGTTGCTAAAACTTTTGTTCACTTCCTGTTTTCAATTTATTCACAATAACGGTACACAAAAGTGTCGGTTCGGTACGTACCTCGGTCTAGAGGTCACGGTTCGGTTCATTTTCGGTACAGTAAGAAAACAACAAAATATACATTTTAGGGTTATTTATTTACTAAATTTGCAAAATCTTCCACCAAAAATATTTTTCTGAGTGTAATATTTGATGTGAAGTAATGGGAACCTTGGATAGGTCAATAATTCATAATAACATTGATTTTGATTCAATATTATGTTTTGAGCAATGACAGTTTGAAAGAAAAAATAACAGCTTTGTTTTATTAGTCAACATTGCAACTTTTTCTAAATTACATTTAAGCTTTTTTATTTCACTTTTGTTATGTTTTTGTTTATTTTAATAGTATTTTTAGAATGTGCCGTGGGCCTTTAAAACATTAGCTGTGGGCCGCAAATGGCCTCCGGGGCACACTTTTGACACCCCTGCTATAGCATACTTGCCAACCTTGAGACCTCCGATTTCGGGGGGGGGGGGCGTGATCGGGGGTGGGGCGGGGCGTGGTTGGGGGTGTGGTTAAGATATATATATATATATATATATATATATATATATATATATATATATATATATATATATATATATATATATGTGTATATATATATAAGAAATACTTGACTTTCAGTGAATTCTAGCTATATATATATTTTATTACATATATATATATATATATATATATATATATATATATATAAGAAATACTTGACTTTCAGTGAATTCTAGCTATATATATATATATATATATATATATATATATATATATATATATATATATATATATATATATATATATATATATATATATAAATAAATAAAAGAAAGAAATACTTGAATTTCAGTGATCATTTATTTACACATATACACACACATAACACTCGTCTACTCATTGTTGAGTTAAGGGTTGAATTGTCCATCCTTGTTCTATTCTCTGTCACTATTTCAGAACACACGCATTATACAAATATACATTATAAAATCAATAAGAAAACGGGAGCTCTAATTTGGGAGTCTGAATTAGGATCAGAAGTTCCTATATAAACGTTGCGCACTCACGTCGCCATTTTGTATTGATTACTGCAGCTGTGCACTGGATTCATTCACAAATACAAACTACAACTCACAAACACTTTAGAGTTAGGCTCCACCATCAGAATGTGTACTTAAATTTATAAAGATTACATGGATATTATTCAGTTAGTTGATTCACCAAAACTAACCTGTTATACAGGAGGAAAAAGCACACAGGACGTTTCAATTGTTCACAGACTGGTCGCTCTCATCAGAATGACAAGACACTTCCGGTCTGCAGGTGATAGCATTCAATTGGGAAGAAACGCCCTACTGCCCCCTACTGACCAATGTGAATACTGATAAATGTGTAATGACCGCTCCAAAAACGAATTCAAACCACAAAATAAAATAAATAAATCAACACAAAAATGTGACACATTATGGGTGGGTCACATATGCATGTACAGTAGATGGCAGTATTGTCCTGTTTAAAAGTGTCACAACATTGCTGTTTACGGCAGACGAACTGCTTTACGGTACGAAAACTTGACTGCTGTTGTGTGTTGTTACCGCGCTGGGAGGACGTTAATGAAATTGCCTAACAATAAACCCACATAAGAAACCAAGAACTCGCCCTCGATCATTAGCTGTTTATATTGTGAGAAAGCGGACGTGTGAACAGGCTGTCAACACGTCACTCAGGTCCGCATGGAGCTGGAGGGGGCGTGGCCTCCAGCTCCGCCTGAATTTCGGGAGATTTTCGGGAGAAAATTTGTCCCGGGAGGTTTTCGGGAGAGGCGCTGAATTTTGGGAGTCTGCCGGAAAATCCGTGAGGGTTGGCAAGTATGTGCTATAGATAATAAAAACTAAATGTGATAAATCTATGGATAAAAAGCAGAGCCTGGCGACGCATGCGCGTTTATCATAACTCTCTCTCTCTCTCTCTCTGTCTCTGCCCCTCCCTCACTAATGCTGCTGTTTGTTTTGTTTTTAACCCCTTCTTAACCCTGAACGTACATTGAAAATACACGCAACCCTAACTCAAAATGCCGGACATTTGAGGCATTTAAGAAACTCCGCCCTGACAGCTCCGCAAAAGAGGACATGTCCGGTGAAAAGAGGACGTACGGTCAGTCTATCGTAGCCCGTTAGCTGCTAGCATGCCGTGAGTTGTGCCTCGGTGTGCATTGTTTACACAACGTGCGTTACGCTACTTAATATGTCCGTGTGGAAACTCGTTCGGTACACCTCCCGAACCGAACCGGAACCCACATACCGAAACGGTTCAATGCAAATACACGTACCGTTACACCCTTACAATATACTCCATAAGTAATCACAATAAAAATTAAAGCTGCAAGCAGCGTTGGTCGGGCCCGTGTATTTGGCAGGTGCTAGTCCTAAGTGTCCCAATACTTTCGTCCAGTTTTAGTCCCAAGTGTCCCAATACTTTTGGCAAGTTGTAGTCCTAAGTGTCCCAATACTTTTGTCAAGTTGTAGTCCCAAGTGTCCCAATACTTTTGTCCAGTTTTCGGCCTAAAAGTCCCAATACTTTTGTCCAGTTTTCGGCCTAAGTGTCCCAATACTTTTGTCCGGTGGTAGTCATAAGTGTCCCAATACTTTTGTCTAGTGTGCCTACCTTGTCTGCATTGTGTAGGCACGTTGGTGCTTCCTGCTTTTAAGCAGCCATCTTAAAAAAACAGCAGCGCAGCAGCATCAGCGCAGCGGGTCTTTGAAGGGTCATAAAATCAAAACCGGAGCAGGTATTAAAACGCTGTTCTGTTATTTTATACACAAGGGTTTAATCTCTCTCCTGTGTTAGTTTGAAGCCGAAACGACAAACGCGCTCAGAGGAGATAGTTTTTGAAGGAAGGTGACCGGTTTTTACAAAAAATTTGTTTTGAAAGGGGAATAGCAAACTTCCTGTTGATTTTTGCTGGGGGTTGTCAATTTATGAAATGTAGGTCTAAGTGAGACCTACATAGAGGTTTTTGTTTGATGTCTCTCCGACCTTTCCAGTGGGAGTTACAGGCAGTTTTGTCAGTTTTTTGTGCGTTTTATTAAAAAATTGCGCTAGAGCACAATTTTGAGATTTGGGGTTAGGTTTTTTATTAGATCTCAATTTTTGCCAGTCCTGATGTGTGCGTTCAGTTTGGTGAGTTTTGAAGCATGTTAAGGGGGTCAAATTACAGCTCAAAGAGGCAAAAGTGACTGTTTTTAGTACTTTTTTGTCTTGAAGGGAGAATTGCCAACTTCCTGTTGATTTTAGCCCGAGAATGTACCATTATGAAATGTAGGTCTAAGTCAGACCTACATAGAGGTTTTTGTTTCATGTCTCTCTGACCTTCCTAGTGGGAGTTACAGGCAGTCTAGTTTTTTTTTTTCTAGGGGGCGCTAGAGCGCAATTTTGAGTTTTGTGGGGTTTTTTTTTTTTTAAAGGCAATTTTCGCAGGTCCTGATGTGTGGGTCAAATATGGTGAGTTTTGAAGCATGTTAAGTGGGTCAAATTACAGTTTAATGTGGCGGCGAAAGAATAAAGAATAAAACCTTACAAATTCAATAGGTCCTTATGTCCCATTGCATAAGGACTCCCTTTGGGAGTCCTTATACAATGGGCCATGCGGGCCCTAATAAATAAATAATACTCGGTGAAGTAAGTTACATTTCATATGGTGAGATGAGTGAGATTATCTTGAAAATGAACAGATGGATGGATGAAATAAATTCAGAATGTTTATCATGGTGTGCTTTGAGAGATGTTTGTGGACCAGGGGACTCATGTACGAAGCTTGCGTATGCACAAAAACCTGCCATGCTTCACGCCAATTTCATGCTTCACTTACGCACATCCTTAAATGAGACGCACCGTTTTATTAGCCGCAGGGTTCAAAGCGCAGGAAGAAAGTTCGTAAATGTAAGATAGGTTTTTCCTCAGAATGATGCCGCCATACAACACAGTGTAATTCCAAAGAAAATGCTGACTCTCTCATCCCGCCCCACACAGATGTTCCAAATTAAGAGGATCTGCTGCATCGGCGCTGGCTACGTGGGAGGCCCCACATGCAGCGTGATCGCCCACATGTGTCCGGAGATCACCGTGACCGTGGTGGATGTCAACGAGTCCCGGATAAACGCCTGGAACTCGAACACGCTTCCCATATACGAGGTAACGCATGTGCGATTTGTAAGACCTCAAGAGGTGAAGGGTGCGGCGCTAAGCACAGGCCGTGCTAAATAACCAACGAGGTCAGGTTTAGTTTGGATCCTGAACACGCCGGTTCAGTGGGAGGGAATGCCTGACTGATTGCACTCCCAAGTTGTCAGACAGAACTTGGCTGATTTAAAGGCTGCATGCCGTGCACGCCGGTCACTGGGTGTGGTCGCCAATGTTCAAGTTGAGTCAACGTAGAGTTTTATGACCACAGCAGTCCATCACTAGGAGAAAATGACTTCCAGATGCCTCCATTGTCGCAATTTGTCTGTCCCTGCACACGGTGTTGCTCAATTGTGACGAAGGCGGAAAGTGGAGTTCCTTTCATCATCTTGTGTCCCCCCACAGCCTGGCCTGAAGGAGGTGGTTGAATCATGCCGAGGGAGGAACTTATTTTTCTCCACAGACATTGACTCAGCCATTCGGGATGCCGACCTTGTTTTTATCTCAGTGAGTTTTACACACACACACACACACACACACACACACACACACACACACACACACACACACACACACACACACACACACACACACGAGGGCTGGGCGATAAGCCTGAAAACTGTATCACAATATACAGTACAGGCCAAAAGTTTGGACACACCTTCTCCTCATTCAATGCGTTTTCTTTATTTCCATGACTATTTACATTGTAGATTGTCACATCACAACTATGAATG
>NC_084572.2:38019302-38106802 GCF_033978685.3 Nerophis lumbriciformis | reverse complement strand
AGGTGAATACCCCGACCAAGACCTACGGCATGGGGAAGGGCCGTGCTGCCGACCTCAAGTACATCGAGGCGTGCGCTCGCAGGATTGTGGAGGTGTCTGACGGCTACAAGATCGTCACCGAGAAGAGCACTGTACCCGTGCGAGCCGCCGAGAGCATTCGGCGGATATTTGACGCAAACACCAAGCCGAGTCTCAACTTACACGTGTGTGCCAGCGTCAAGACGCTCATCTTCTGCACTACCGGGTCCTGACCTGCCGCTCTCTGCAGGTGCTGTCCAACCCAGAGTTCTTGGCAGAGGGAACGGCCGTGAAGGACCTGAAGGAGCCTGACCGTGTCCTGATCGGCGGGGACGAGACGGCCGAAGGCCAAAGGGCAATCCGGGCACTTTGTGCCGTGTACGAACGCTGGGTACCCAAGGCCAGGATCATCACCACCAACACCTGGTCCTCAGAGCTGTCCAAGCTGGTGTGTGATTGCCTGCTCCTCATAATAATATTACAACACTCACACAGAATGATTGTTATTGTTGTGAAATGCCACGCAGGCCGCCAATGCATTCCTGGCGCAGCGAATCAGCAGCATCAACAGCATCAGCGCCCTGTGCGAGGCCACCGGGGCCGACGTGGAGGAGGTCGCCAAGGCCATCGGCATGGACCAGAGAATAGGGAGCAAGTTTCTCAAAGCCAGCGTGGGTAAGAACTGTGCCACCATCAACCAACCTATGAACCCTAAAATCATTAGGGCTGTCCCGTTAACAATATTTTAGTGCCGCTACCAGAAGTATTTTGCTACTTTTCTGTACTTTTCTAAACAAGGGGACCACAAAAAATGTAATTATTGGCTTTATTTGAACAAAAAATCTTAGGGTTGATGAAACATGTTTATTATTGCAATTTAGTTCTTAATTAAAATAGTGAACATACTAGACAACTTGTCTTTTAGTAGTAAGTAAACAAACAAAGACTCCTAATTAGTCGTATGCAGTAACATATTGTGTCATTTATACACCTATTATTTTGTACACATTATTAAGGACAAGTGGTAGAAAATGAATTATTAATCTACTTGTTCATTTACTGTTAATATCTGCTTAATTTCTGTTTTAACATGTTCTATCTACACTTCTGTTAAAATGTAATAATCACTTATTCTTCTCTTCTTTGATACTTTACATCAGTTTTGGATGATACCACACATTTAGGTACCGATGCGATACTAAGTAGTTACAGGATCATACATTGGTCATATTCAAAGTCCTCATGTGTCCAGGGACGTATTTCCTGACTTTATAAACATAATATACATTTTCGAAAGACGAAAAAAATGTAGTGATGCAAAAAAATATCAACGTAATCATAGTAGTATCGACGAGATACGATTTTGTACTTGGTATCATTACAGTGGATGTCAGGTGTAGATCCACCCATGGCATTTGTTTACATTGTGACGCCGGTGAGCTATTGTATCCTCCTACGGTGTGTAGTGAAGCATGTTTAGCTATTCCTCGACCTCCAGTGATAATGATACTTGTAAGAAATGTACTTTATTTGTCGCCATGGAGACGAGGATTAGTGATTTAGAAGTTGCTAAAACACTGCCGACTGCGGATGGACGTTCGCTGCTAGCTAGCTAGCCATGTCTTAAGTGAAGTGAATTATATTTATATAGCGCTTTTCTCTAGTGACTCAAAGCGCTTTACATACAGTAGTGAAACCCAATATCTAAGTTACAATTAAACCAGTGTGGGTGGCATTGGGAGCAGGTGGGTAAAGTGTCTTGCCCAAGGACACAACGGCAGTGACGAGGATGGCGGAAGCGGGGATCGAACCTGGAACCGTCAAGTTGCTGGCACGGCCACTCTACCAACCGAGCTATACCACCCCACTTAAAGCACCTCTTCCTGAGGGTGTTTCAGTGTTATAACTTCGCCTTTATCTTTACTTTAGTTTTTAGACCAAAATGCGTCCATTCTCCCTTTTCTGTCTACACACTGTGTCTGCTTGTAAGTACTCTGTGTGTGTGCACTGCCGAACATGCTCCTCTGCTTGTAAAACCAGCAATGTCATGACGTGGCGACGCACCGTCATGCCCCGGAACCGGTACTTTTCAAACAGAGTATAGTACCGTTTTTGATTTATTAGTACTGCCATACTATGCCAGTACCGGTATACCATGCGGGATCTTTGACCAGTGTTTTTACTTAGGGTGCACAAAGACACGATTCACATTTTTGTTCATCGCGATTCTAAAATAATTCATACTTTTCAAAAATCTATTAAAAAAAGAAGTTTTTTTTAAATAAGAATTCTTTTTCTAAAAGTATGTTTTTAGGCAATTTCCCTGCTACCACAATGAGCTTTTCTAATCTGTAACCTAGTTTAGAAAAATCTTCATTATAATTATCATACCAAGTAACACGTTGCAAAAATCAATTATCATACCAAGTAACACGTTGCAAAAATCAGCTTGAATCGAGAATCGATTCTGAGTCAAATCCTCAACCCAGGAATGGGAATCAAATCGAATCGTGAGGTGCCCAAAGATTCGCACTTTGAGTTTTGACAATATCCCTAAAAAAAACACCACAGCAAAATTTTCTTAAGTGTAAAAATTATGACTAAAGTGGTGAAGCTGTATTTTCATTTGTACTTTCATTTTGCTGACAATAAGTCAAGAAACATATTCATTATCAATTTTAGCACAACATAAATCTATGTAAATTTATTTTTCTGTCATTTATTTATGAGTCCCTTCTTCTATATTTGGTTCATACTTATTTTTCCAATCAGCCTGACTTAAGCCTGAGGTTTATGTGTTTAAATAAATAATACTTTGTGATTAATACATACTTCCATATCATTTGGCAAGGTTGTAAAACTAAATAGTTTAGATATAATTATTGACTTTGATTAAAATCAAGAGTAAGACGAATAGTTCAGTGATAATATTTGAGTGGAAAAGTTAGTCACTGAGGTCAAAAAGGTTAAGAACCCCTGATGTAGAGGATCTTTGAGCATAAAATAGTGCCTTTTTAGTTCTGATTTTGACGTCATATGGCATTCATCCTTCAATCCAATCCCCTTTATTTATATCGCACTATTATCTCCAGAGTGCTGCACATATAAAAGAAACAATAAAAGTAATCAAATTACAAGCATTTAAAATGAAACAAGTAAACAATAAAAAAAACAAATAATAATAAAATAAAAGACATCAATAAAATAGAATAAAACGGATCGGTGATCCCCAAAAACCCAAAACGAACCAGTCCGCAAAGAAATTTATTTGGGATTACATCTATTTCTTTCATTGTCTTTTATTTTGAAGGAAAGTCCACTTCCGCCCATTCGTCACACTATCGCACTTGATTCCTCCATCATAGAATAAGCTAACGAAATGAGTGCGAGGAAACTAGAACAGGGTCTGCAGTTTATTTTAGTGTGATAATCATGTTGTTATTGGATCATTATAGACCACCAGAGGTCTGCAGGCTGCTTTAGATGAGCGTTACTACGCTCAAGTCTCACAGGATTTGTCTCAGGCTTGCGTGACCTCTCCCAGGTTTTAAGGCGTATTCTTCCGGGGAATTTTGGTTGAACTCAAAATGTATCACCTTGTATCTCTTATGTCTCCAGGTTTTGGTGGAAGCTGTTTCCAGAAGGATGTGCTCAATCTGGTGTATCTGTGTGAGGCCCTCAACCTGCCTGAGGTGGCTTCCTACTGGCAACAGGCAAGGATGATGATATTTTACACTAGGGATGTGCCGATCGGTTCGCCGCCGATCAGAACCTGATGATTTTTGTGAAAATGTGATCACCATGCTTTCTGGCTGGCTTTTTAACATTTTCTGTAACTTGCAATGTTGCGGTACCACAAAAATTAGGAGAGAATAACAGTGGGGGAAAAAGAAATAAAAGACAATTAAACAATAATAATAATAATTAAACACCAAAATACATACCGTATTTTTTTTTGAGTATAAGTCGCACCTGCCGAAAATGCATAATAAAAAAGGAAAAAAACATATATATAAATCGCACTGGAGCCCGGCCAAACTATGAAAAAAAAACTGCGACTTATAGTCCGAAAAATACGGTACTCTATATTGCGGGCCTCGAATTTTTCCTTTTTAAGGTCAAGGCAAGTGTTGCCTTAAAAGAGGGCTCATATTTTAGGGCACCAAAGCAAGTTAGAGTTTGATATGTCGTATAGGAATTAACTATACACAATAAAACATTAACAAAATGCTGTGTCACATGAATGTTTTTTAAATTAGTACCTTTGTGACATGAAAAAAACACAAGTAATGTAAAAAAAAACATGGCGCTTACTTTTTGATATCAAAATAAAACACAAAGCAGTTTGGCTAAAGAAGATAAAGTAATAAACAAGCTTTGTTCTTCTCTTGGTTCAGTACAACAGTTTGGCCAACAACAAAAAAAACAGGAGTGACACCTCTCACATCGAATACACAATCGTCACAGCCTGCGTTCAATTCGATGAGATGACAAAACATCATAGCTAGTATTGATGTTATTTGAACACTGATACTGTTTGCAGTTAAATAAAGGAGTGAACATCCCAGTAAACAAAGTAAAGACTTTATAAACAAGTTGTGACAACGTTCACGACACATCACCTGCTGCATGTTTCCTCACATCATTAACTCTGTCACAGCAGCTGATGGACGCTGTATTGAGAAAATAAAAGCAGCAACAAATAGTTTTCTCCTTCGCTGTATACTTTTAGTGTGGGGGACAAGTGTCTCCAATATTGTCCACACCTGTCTCCATCCAAACACAGCAGTGCGCTCTTAAACACACGACGGGAAGCGAGGGAAAATGAGGTTAAACCAAGCGCTTGGCTCAGTTTACTCCGAGGGGAAATCTAAGGAGCAAAGTCTGTGTCGTTAGTCAAGCCAAACGACGCTAGTGCGCATGCACCAGACTTCCTGTTGCCTATGCATAAATAAATCACGGGTTTTCTGTTAGTAGAAAATGTGACTGTCTTACTAGCCACGAATTATAATTAGACCATTTACTGTTACATCCCTCGTCCATTAACAAGTAAGAAGTCAAGGGCGGTCACGGCATGTTCTTGTCATAATGTTGGTCAATTTTTTCGTGCATTACGGAAAATGACAAGGCGGTCGCGGGTTTTTCCGCAATTGCCGTGGTTAAATTCGATATTGGAATAGAGACTTTTCAGCACAGGATAAATGACAACATTTTGGCCAAAGGAAAAGGGCAAAACATTTGTCGCACAAAACAGACATGTAAATAAATGACGTGAAGGGAATTCAATACAAAATATATTCTTGTGCCAGGACTGTAAGGTTTGTACCAGTGTTAACTAAGCAGCATGGAGTAATCCTTTCTTATCACCTCCCTCCTCCATGAGTGTTGGCTCACAAATATTTGCACTGTCAGGTTTGCCGGAACAAAACAGAACTCTTAGAAATTGTTAAACTTATTGTAAATCCAATATTACTGGTAAATGGCCAATTGATACACCTTGGAAGAAACAGTCATTTAAACAAACAAAGCGGCAATCTGTGCATCAAAATACTACCTTTATGGAGTGCAAGGTTTTATTTTAGAAGCCTTTCAAAAGTGGATGACATCTTTTGTATTCTGGCTGAGTTTACACCTCTGCAGTAAATACTCTCATCAGAATCAGAATCAGAATCAGCTTTATTGTCATTACGCAAGGTAACGAGATTGAGGCCATTCCATACAGTGCGATGTGTGCATGCTAGAAAAACAATGTGCAAATATATAAAAATATAAAAAATGTAGAAGTGCAATGAATATGGTGTGAAATGAATATATACATGAAAAAAAAACAAAAAAAAAAAAACAGGGTGGTTGGTGGAATGGGTTATTGCACCGAAGAGAAGGCAGTTATGAGGGACAATGGGGCAGTCCGTTCAGGATGGTTATGGCCCTGGGGAAGAAGCTGTTCTTTAGCCTGTTTGTTTTGGTTTTAATGCACCTGTAGCGCTTCCCAGAGGGCAGCAGGTGGAACAGGTCAGAGCCAGGGTGGGTGCTGTCCTTGATGATGGCACTGGCTCTGTTGAGGCAGCGGGAGGTGTAGATGTCCGTCAGAGAGGGGAGAGGGCGGCCGATGATCTTCTGAGCCGTCTTGACCACTCATTGCAGCCTCTCCCTGTCTGCTGCAGTGCAGCTGCCGTACCATACCGTAATACAGTAGGTCAGCAGGCTCTCGATGGACGAGCGGTAGAAGGTCAGCAGCAGGTCAGGCTTCAGGTTGTACTTCCCGAGGACTCTAAGGAAGTGTAGCCGCTGCTGAGCCTTCTTGATGATTGATGTGGTGTTGACTCATCCCAGGAGAGACCCTATCCTTGTGTGGTTTCTGCCACGGCTGCGGGCTGTGTTAGGATTTTACGTCCGGGATGGGAATTGATAAGATTTTTCCGGTTCCAATTCCACTTTCGATTATAGCACTTGCTATAAATGAATAGTAACATTTATGGTTAATACATGTGATTGGCATCAGTGTTGGTATCAGCCGATCTCACTCGTGAATGATCTGAATGGGCAGCATAAATCCCTATTTTACACTTGTACGGGAGTTTATTTATGTGTTATGTTCCCTCAGGTGATCGATATAAATGAGTACCAGAGGCGGCGTTTTGCATGCAGGATCATCGACTGCCTCTTCAACACGGTGACAGGGAAGAAAATCGCTCTGCTCGGCTTCTCTTTCAAAAAAGACACGGGTGACACACGGTGAGTTTTGCTCTCCCCACCCTAACTAAGCCACTCCCTGAACGCCATCCATATGTTGATCATCAACCTGCATTGTGCCCTCAGCACTTATTAACTTTGGTACTCACACCCCAGGGAGTCGTCCAGTATTTACATCTCCAAGTATCTGATGGATGAAGGGGCCAAACTATTCATCTATGACCCCAAGGTTCTCAAGACACAAATCATTCAGGACCTCTCTCAGCCCAGTATCTCCGAGGACCATCCAGAGAGAGGTAGGGTTTGCTCATGTGCAATGTTCCCTCTAATTGTTCATGTGTGTGAGCAAAGGCAAAAACTCCCTGAGCATTCAGTGGAGCCCATGTGAGCAACATCAGACGTGCACAACTGTCCCAAACCTGACTAAATAACAAGTTCAATCTCCATCCATCCATCCATTTTCTACCGCTTGTCCCTTTCGGGCTCGCGGGGGGTGCTGGAGCCTATCTCAGCTGCATTCGGGCGGAAGGCGGCGTACACCCTGGACAAGTCCCCACCTCATCGCAGGGCCAACACAGATAGACAGACAGACAACATTCTCTTATTATTATAATCAAATGACAGCAGTCATTTCCATGAGGTTATTTTCTAATATAAGTGTTTAGGCCCACTTACAATGACAATAACAAAAAATATTGTTTTTCATGAACTGTGTACTTGTAATGTTTGTCTGGGTGGAGGTCCTGCTTTGGAAATAATTTATACCCCTCTCAAACATTGCATTTAGTTCCCATTAAAACATTCACATGTTGCACAATGAGATGTAAGCAGGGGATCATGTGTACATTCCTGCAACTTCCTGTTTGTAAAAAATATATTTTTATTAGTATTTATTTAATATACTAACAGCATTTCATGATTAATATTTATAAATTAAGATTTCTAATAAATGACACTAGAATAAGCACACATTTGATTGGTAAATCATAGAGTAACGACCTGGAATGACACTTTATGTAAGGTGTTGGAGTTGTCTGACTTTTTGTGTGGCTGTAAACGCATCACTGGCTAAGTGCCATATGTGCATGTGTTGGCGCAAGTGAGAAAGAGCGAGCGGCTGCTGTTGATATAACAAAGTTGCTTTTGGTCTGGTTTGTACTGCAGAAAATGACCAGTTTTGCTAGATATAATTTTTTTTACTAATGTTTTGGTGATGTGTTTATGGCCGACAATAAAGAGTTTTGCTCAGTAAAGTGATGGATGGAATTCATGTCCTCAAAGCGTCTAGACAGACGTTACAATATTTGAACAATGATGACGAAAACAGTTTTCTCTGTCGTGTCCGTGTGTCGAAAATTGTTATGCTCTTATTTTTAGGGCCCGCATGGCCCATTGTAAAAGGAATCCCAACGGGAGTCCTTTTACAATGGGACATAAGGACCTATTGTTTTTCTAAGGTTTTATTATTATTCCGCCGCCTCTTTGAGCACTAATTTGACCCACTTAACATGCTTCAAAACTCACCATATTTGACCCACACATCAGGACCTGCGAAAATTGTCTTTTAATAAAAAAAAAACGAACCCCAAAACTCAAAATTGCGCTCTAGCGCCCCCTAGAAAGAAAACTGCTTATAACTCCCAGTACGAATGTTGTAGAGACATGAAACAAAAACCTCTATGTAGGGCTCACTTAGCCCTACTTTTCATTAATTAATTTCCTCGGGCAAAAATCAACAGGAAGTTGGCAATTCCCCCTTCAAGACAAAAATTTACTAAAAACAGTCACTTTTGCCTCTTTGAGCTGTAATTTTATTTGATTTTGTGCGTGGCATAAATTTGCCGTGCGCAGAGGACGCTTGAGCAGTGCGCAATTCCACAGGCGCGCACCTTAGAGGGAACATTGCTCATGTGTACTGACTGGATTCATCAGAATGGTGGATCAGAGGTCGATGATATCTCATTTATGTGCAAACCGCTTTCTAACAGTCTGACTCACAGTTTCAGAGTTGGTGACGGTGACCTCCGATCCTTACGAGGCGTGCCAGAGCGCACACGCCTTGGTTATCTGCACGGAATGGGACATGTTCAAGGTAGGGCTGGGCGATGCTGCCTTTTATTAATACCGCCATATTTTTAAGCCATGTCACAATACACCATATATATCTGGATATTTTGCTTTAGCCTTGAATGAACACTTGATGATGATTCTATGTGTCTATGTTAAAACATTCGTCTTCATACTGCATTAATATATGCTACTTTTAAACTTTCATGCAGAGAGGGAAATCACAACTAAAAGTGTATTTATTAAAGAGTTATTAAGCAGTGGCACAAACATTCGTGTCATTTCCAAAACAGAAAGTGCAAGATTGTCAGAGAAATTTTAAAACAAGCTATTAGTGCACTTTTGTGCATGATGTCACTAAGATGACATATCAAAACAACATTAAATTAAAGTGCACTTTTTGTACAGAACGCCACTACAATAGTTTAAAACAAATAAAGTGTATTTTTGTGCATGATGTCACACAAGATATTTCAATAAGTGTCAAATAAAAATGAGCTGCATAATAGGAAATCAAATAGTGTATGTCCTTCACTATGTGGTAGGTTCCTGCGCACGTTATCTCCTTCTGTTGTTGACTAGTTTTTTCATACGGTGTTGATCTGGAAATGGTTGCTTGGGCATTTTGTTGGTGTGGCACCGGCCGGAGATGTTGACATGCGGAGTTTCAAGCACTCTTCATTCTCTAGCGCAGGCCTGGGCAATTGTTTTGACTCAGGGGGCCACATTTTTAGGAAAATATGTGTCTGGGGGCCGGTATATCTATTTTTAGGAACACTAATAGAAAAACCTCACAATAAAAACGTTATGACAGACCGCCTTAAAAAACGGAATGGATTTTTTTTTTTTTTTTTTTACTGAATGAGACACCCAGAATGTACATGAAAATAAAGAATGTGGGATTTACAATATTAACTACAAAGGATAAAACACTGAATATTGACAACATATGAACGTCACACCCCCTCTCCATCCACATATTTTACAATAAAGCGAAACGCAACAAAAATGCAACAAACACAGCAAAATATGAACGCGAAGGGTAAAAAAAAAAACATCTACAATCTGATATATCTGATACATCACTAAGCTTTAGAAGTTTGTTGTAAAAAAATCTCCCGATACCTGCATTTCAGTCTGGCCACTCTGGAAACACCCTGTGGAAACGCTCCCCACCCACACTGCTTGGTGCCTCGTCTGAGCTGCTGTGACTTAAATGTTAAAGTTAAAGTGCCAATGATTGTCACACACACTAGGTGTGGTGAAATTATTCTCTGCATTTGACCCATCACCCTTGATCACCCCCTGGGAGGTGAGGGGAGCAGTGAGCAGCACCAGTGGCCGCGCGTGGGAATAATTTTTTGGTGATTTAACCCCCAATTCCAACCCTTGATGCTGAGTGCCAAGCAGGGAGGTAATGGCTCCCATTTTTAGTCTGTGGTATGACTCGGCCGGGGTTTGAACTCACAACCTACCCATCTCAGGGCGGACACTCTAACCAGATGACCATAGTAACTAATTAGATGACCATAGTAACTAGTACATCATGCACAGATTCCAACCATTGAAAGACTTAGTATAGTTGAAGACTTACGGTCATTACAAAACATGACTGCACATTAGGGATGTCCCGATCCAGGTTTTTGCACTTCCGATCCGATACCGATATTGTTTTTGCATTTCCGATCCGATACCGATACTGACCGATACCGATACTGACCGATACTGGCCTATCCGAGCATGTATTAAAGTTTAAAGTTATTTAGCCTACCGGTACTTAGTTGTCAGAATCATGTTGAAAAGGGTTTTAGTACTCTTGATAACAACTAGCCAGCTGAATTAGGGGAGTTTGAATAATACACAATGGTTGGTAACAAGAAACTGACCTGTTTATTCAAGGATAAACACAAAATAGACAAAATTATACATGACAAACAGAAATGGCATCATTGAACTAGGGCTGGGCGATATGGCCTTTTTTTAATATTGCGATATTTTAAGGCCATATTGCGATACACAATATATATCTCGATATTTTGCCTCAGCCTTGAATGAACACTTGATGCATATAATCACAGCAGTATGATGATTCTATGTGTTTTGATTGATTGATTGAGACTTTTATTAGTAGGTTGCACAGTGAAGTACATATTCCGTACAATTGACCACTAAATGGTAACACCCCAATAAGTTTTTCAACTTGTTTAAGTCGGGGTCCACTTAAATTGATTCATGATACAGATATATACTATCAGATATATACTATCATCATAATACAGTCATCACACAAGATAATCACATTGAATTATTTACATTATTTATAATCCAGGGTGTGGAGGGGGGCGCCTGATGTAAGTGTCAAAAAGACAGCCAAAAGAGTTTGATATGAGAATAAATCTAAAGTTAAAATATAGGGTAGAAATGCACCCATTTGCAGGAAATGTAGTCTTGATTTTCAAAATGTTCTTTCAAGGCTTGCATGTCTACATGAAAACATTCTTCTTCATACTGCATTAATATATGCTACTTTTAAACTTTCATGCAGAGAAGGAAATCACAACTAAAAAAATCACTAATTTTTTCATACGGTGTTGATGTGGAAATTTTTGCTTCAGCATTTTGATGGTGTGGGCGTGTGGCACCGAATGGAGATAAGCGTCTCGACAGACGTCACAATATTTGAACAATGATGACGAAAACTGTTGTTTCTGTCGTGTCCGTGTGTCGAAAATTGTTATGCGCTTATTTTTTTATTTGATTTTGTGCGTGGCATAGATTTGCCGTGCGCAGAGGACGCTTGAGCAGGCGCGCACCTTAGCGGCTGCGCTAGCATCACAGCTAACGTTAGCCATGCTGCTACCTCGCTCTCTGCTGGGAGAGGACGTATACGTATGTGACGTATGACGTGACAGTATGTGACGTATGACGTGACAGTATGTGACGTGTGTAAGAAGGTGCGCTCGCTGTCTGTGAGAGGGAGACACAGGAAAGAGTGAGAAGAGCCTGTCGTGTAATGCTAGCAGCTAAAAGCAACTGCGTGAGAATTGTGGATGTGTTGAAGGTGTGCTGGAAAATGCGGAACGGAAATTACGGAGCAGCAGAAAAGTGGAATGTATTATTTAAATAGGTGCGTTGGAAAACACGGACCGGAGTTTTTTTTTAAACTGGATCTGGATCGGCATTTTCCCATGCCTTGTCGATACGCAATTTTTGGCAAATATCGGCAGCCGATCCGATCCAAATATCGGATCGGGACATCCCTACTGCACATCATAATGGCAACTACACTTTCCATCTTAAAGATCTAAAAAATTATTAGGGAATGTCCGGCGGGCCAGATTGAAAAACTTAACGGGTCGAATGCGGCCCCCGGGCCTTAATTTGCCCAGGTCTGCTCTAGCGGCTGACTTTTCAAATGATGCTACAAATTAGCAGTGCCGCTACTTTTTGTAGCAAGGCTTTTGCCGCATACTTGACATATTACGGTTGTCTGTTCAACATCCTCCCGCTTGAAGCCAAACCACCGCCAGACGATGGACCGCCTGCTGTTTTTCTTGGGAATTAATTCTTCCTTCATTTGTTAACAGATTAGCACCTTCTTTGTCTGGTATTACCACTCCGCTAGCACCACAGCTAACGTTACCCATGCTCCGCGAACGTATACTCCAATATCACCATATAGTCATTTTCTATATCGCACAGAGATAAACCCGCCATATATCCAGTATATTCCATATATGGCCCAGCCCTAATTCAAGGTCACCTTTTCACCTTTTTACCACGTACTCCAATACAAAAACTTGTGTCATAACCTGGTTGATGTCACCTCAGGAGCTGGACTATGAGAGGATTCACAAGAAGATGCTGAAGCCGGCCTTTATATTTGATGGCCGCAGAGTGCTGGACCACCTTCATGCTGACCTCCAGGACATTGGCTTCCAGGCAAGCACAGCCGAACCCGAAAAACTGTGTCCATCATTCACAATCCATCATTTTATACACATGCTATAAGTATACACAGTACAGGCCAAAAGTTTGGACACACCTTCTCCTAATTCAATGCGTTTTCTTTATTTTCATGACTATTTACATTGTAGATTGTCACATCAAAACTATGAATGAACACGTGTTAATTTGTTATGTACTTAACAAAAAAAGGTGAAAAAACACTTTTTATATTCTAGTTTCTTCAAAATAGCCACCCTTTGCTCTGATTACTTTTTCGCACACTCCTGGCATTCTCTCCATGAGCTCCAAGAGGTGTGCTTCACAGGTGTGTTCTATTTTTAACGAACTAATGTGTTCTGCTTTTACCATGTCAATCAAATGATTTTCTTTGCAGCCGTTTGGAAAAACAAGAAAATATTGTTTTGGTGTAAATGAGCCAACCCTTATCCGCCAGAAAATCATTAGCATAATGATCAGAGCTTTGATGAGCGTAAATGAGTTAAACTGCCATTAAACTGGTGTAATGCAATAAAAATAATATATATATATATAAAGTACAGGCCAAAAGTTTGGACACACCTTCTCATTTCAATGCATTTTTTGTAGATTGTCACATCAAAACTATGATAGCTGACTACCTCTTGAAGCTCATGGAGAGAATGCCAAGAGTGTGCAAAGCAGTAATCAGAGCAAAGGGTGGCTATTTTGAAGAAACTAGAATATAAAACATGTTTTCAGTTATTTCACCTTTTTTTTGTTACGTACATAACTCCACGTGTTCATTCATAGTTTTGATGTGACAATCTACAATGTAAATAGTCATGAAAATAAAGAAAACACATTGAATGAGGAGAAGGTGTGTCCAAACGTTTGGCCTGTACTGGAGATATAATATTTTTAGAAATATTGCATACTTTTCATTTTCTCATTGTAAACAAAAATGTTTAACAAGAAGGCTGTTAAACATCAAAAAACTAATTTAATGTGAATATAAAGTTGTTAAAAGTAATATATATGTATGTACGTATAAAATATGTGAATATTTCTAGCATTGAAAGTAAAAAATATATATTTTATTGCTGACGTATGACACTTAAATTATCGTCAACCTGAACTTATTTTTTAGAAATATTGCATAATTTTAATTTTCTGATTGTAAACAAAAATGTTAAACAAGAAGGCTGTTAAACATTAAAAAACTGATTTAATCTGAATATAAAGTTGTTAAAAGTAATATATGTGTATGTACGTATAAAATATGTTAATATTTCCAGCATTGAAAGAGATATGCTCCAGCACCCCTTGCGACCCCAAAAGGAACAAGCGGTAGAAAATGGATGGATGGAAAGTAAAACATATATATTTAATTGCTGACGTATGACACTTAAATTATCTTATTTTTAGAAATATTGCATATTTTTCATTTTCATTATAAACAAAAATGTTTTACAAGAAGGCTGTTAAACATTAAAACCTAATTTAATCTGAATATAAAGTTGTTAAAAGTAATAAATATGTATGTATGTATGTATGTACGTTTAAAATGTGAATATTTCTAGCATTGAAAGTAAAAAATATATATTTTATTGCTGACGTATGACACTTAAATTATCGTCAACCTGAACTTATTTTTAGAAATATTGCATACTTTTCATTTTCTCATTATAAACAAAAATGTTGAACAAGAAGGCTGTTAAACATTAAAAAATAATTTAATGTGAATATAAGGCTGTTAAAAGTGATAAATATGTATGTATATATGTACGTATAAAATATGTGAATATTTCTAGCATTGAAAGTAAAAAATATATATTTTATTGCTGACGTATGACACTTAAATTATCCTATTTTTACATATATAAACAAACATTTTTAACAAGAAGGCTGTTAAACATTAAAAAAACTAATTTAATGTGAATATAAAGTTGTTAAAAGTAATATATATGTATGTATAAAAAAATATATCAATATTTCTAGCATTGAAAGTAAAAAATATATATTTTATTGCTGACGTATGACACTTAAATTATCTTATTTTTAGAAATATTGCATATTTTTCATTTTCTCATAAACAAAAATGTTTAACAAGGAGGCTGTTAAACATTAAACTAATTTAATGTGAATATAAAGCTGTTAAAAGTAATAAATATATATGTTTATATGTATGTATAAAATATGTAAATATTTCTAGCATTGAAAGTAAAAAATATATATTTTATTGCTGACGTATGACACTTAAATTATCGTCAACCTGAACTTATTTTTAGAAATATTGCATATTTTTCATTTGCTCATTATAAACAAAAATGTTTAACAAGAAGGCTGTTAAACGTTAAAAAACGAGTTTAATCTGAATATAAAGTTGTTAAAAGTAATATATGTGTATGTACATATAAAATATGTGAATATTTTTAGCATTGAAAGTAAAAAATATACATTTTATTGCTGACGTATGACACTTAAATTATCTTATTTTTAGAAATATTGCATATTTTTCATTTTCTCATTATAAACAAAAATGTTTAAGGAGAAGGTTGTTAAACATTAAAACAAATAATTTAATCTGAATATAAAGTTGTTAAAAGTAATATATATGTATGTATGTATAAAATATGTGAATATTTCTAGCATTGAAAGTAAAAAATATATATTTTATTGCTGACATGACACGTACATTATCGTCAACCTGAACTTATTTTTAGAAATATTGCATATTTTTCATTATCTCATTATAAACAAAAATGTTTAACAAGAAGGCTGTTAAACATTAAAAAATAATTTAATGTGAATATATAGTTGTTAAAAGTAATATATATGTATGTATAAAAAATATATCAATATTTCTAGCATTGAAAGTAAAAAATATATATTTAATTACTGACGTATGACACTTAAATTATCGTATTTTTAGAAATATTGCATATTTTTCATTTTCTCATTATAAACAAAAATGTTTAACAAGAAGGCTGTTAAACATTAAAAAACTAATTTAATGTCAATATAAAGCTGTTAAAAGTTATAGATACTGTATATATGTATGTATAAAATATGTAAATATTTCTAGCATTGAAAGTAAAAAATATATATTTTATTGCTGACGTATGACACTTAAATTATCGTCAACCTGAACTTATTTTTAGAAATATTGCATATTTTTCATTTTCTCATTATGAACTAAAATGTTTAACAAGAAGGCTGTTAAACATTAAAAAACTGATTTAATCTGGATATAAAGCTGTTAAAAGTAATAGATACTGTATATATGAATGTATAAAATATGTAAATATTTCTAGCATTGAAAGTAAAAAATATATATTTTATTGCTGACGTATGACACTTAAATTATCGTCAACCTGAACTTATTTTTAGAAATATTCCATATTTTTCATTTGCTCATTATAAACAAAAATGTTTAACAAGAAGGCTGTTAAACGTTAAAAAACTGATTTAATCTGGATATAAAGTTGTTAAAAGTAATGTATGTATACATATAAAATATGTGAATATTTCTAGCATGAAAGTAAAAAATATAAATTTTATTGCTGACGTATGACACTTAAATTATCTTATTTTTAGAAATATTGCATATTTTTCATTTTCTCATCATAAACAAAAATGTTTAACGAAAAGGCTGTTAAACATTAAAACAAATAATTTAATCTGAATATAAAGTTGTTAAAAGTAATATATATGTATGTATGTATAAAATATGTGAATATTTCTAGCATTGAAAGTAAAAAATATATATTTTATTGCTGACATGACACGTAAATTATCGTCAACCTGAACTTATTTTTAGAAATATTGCATATTTTTCATTATCTCATTATAAACAAAAATGTTTAACAAGGAGGCTGTTAAACATTAAAAAACTGATTTAATCTGGATATAAAGCTGTTAAAAGTAATAGATACTGTATATATGAATGTATAAAATATGTAAATATTTCTAGCATTGAAAGTAAAAAATATATATTTTATTGCTGACATGACACTTAAATTATCGTCAACCTGAACTTATTTTTAGAAATATTGCATATTTTTCATTTTCTCATTATAAACAAAAATGTTGAACAAGAAGGCTGTTAAACATTAAAAAACTGATTTAATCTGGATATAAAGTTGTTAAAAGTAATGTATGTATGTATGTATAAAATATGTGAATATTTCTAGCATTGAAAATAAAAAAAATATATTTTATTGCTGACGTATGACACTTAAATTATCTTATTTTTAGAAATATTGCATATTTTTCATTTTCTCATTATAAACAAAAATGTTTAACAAGGAGGCTGTTAAACATTAAACTAATTTAATGTGAATATAAAGCTGTTAAAAGTAATAAATATATATGTTTATATGTATGTATAAAATATGTAAATATTTCTAGCATTGAAAGTAAAAAATATATATTTTATTGCTGACGTATGACACTTAAATTATCGTCAACCTGAACTTATTTTTAGAAATATTGCATATTTTTCATTTTCTCATTATAAACAAAAATGTTTAACAAGGAGGCTGTTAAACATTAAACTAATTTAATGTGAATATAAAGCTGTTAAAAGTAATAAATATATATGTTTATATGTATGTATAAAATATGTAAATATTTCTAGCATTGAAAGTAAAAAATATATATTTTATTGCTGATGTATGACACTTAAATTATCGTCAACCTGAACTTATTTTTAGAAATATTGCATATTTTTCATTTGCTCATTATAAACAAAAATGTTTAACAAGAAGGCTGTTAAACGTTAAAAAAGTAATTTAATCTGAATATAAAGTTGTTAAAAGTAATATATGTGTATGTACATATAAAATATGTGAATATTTCTAGCATTGAAAGTAAAAAATATATATTTTATTGCTGACGTATGACACTTAAATTATCTTATTTTTAGAAATATTGCATATTTTTCATTTTCTCATTATAAACAAAGATGTTTAACGAGAAGGCTGTTAAACATTAAAACAAATAATTTAATGTGAATATAAAGTTGTTAAAAGTAATATATATGTATATATGTATGTATAAAATATGTGAATATTTCTAGCATTGAAAGTAAAAAATATATATTTTATTGCTGACGTATGACACTTAAATTATCGTCAACCTGAACTTATTTTTAGAAATATTGCATATTTTTCATTTTCTCATTATAAACAAAAATGTTTAACAAGAAGGCTTTTAAACATTAAAAAAGTAATTTAATGTGAATATAAAGTTGTTAAAAGTAATATATGTATGTATAAAAAATATATAAATATTTCTAGCATTGAAAGTAAAAAAATATTTTTAATTACTGACGTATGACACTTAAATTATCTTATTTTTAGAAATATTGCATATTTTTCATTTTCTTATTATAAACAAAAATGTTTAACAAGGAGGCTGTTAAACATTAAACTAATTTAATGTGAATATAAAGCTGTTAAAAGTAATAAATATATATGTTTATATGTATGTATAAAATATGTAAATATTTCTAGCATTGAAAGTAAAAAATATATATTTTATTGCTGACGTATGACACTTAAATTATCTTATTTTTAGAATTATTGCATATTTTTCATTTGCTCATTATAAACAAAAATGTTTAACGAGAAGGCTGTTAAACATTAAAACAAATAATTTAATCTGAATATAAAGTTGTTAAAAGTAATATATATGTATGTATGTATAAAATATGTGAATATTTCTAGCATTGAAAGTAAAAAATATATATTTTATTGCTGACGTATGACACTTAAATTATCGTCAACCTGAACTTATTTTTAGAAATATTGCATATTTTTCATTATCTCATTATAAACAAAAATGTTTAACAAGGAGGCTGTTAAACATTAAAAAACTGATTTAATCTGGATATAAAGCTGTTAAAAGTAATAGATACTGTATATATGAATGTATAAAATATGTAAATATTTCTAGCATTGAAAGTAAAAAATATATATTTTATTGCTGACATGACACTTAAATTATCGTCAACCTGAACTTATTTTTAGAAATATTGCATATTTTTCATTTTCTCATTATAAACAAAAATGTTGAACAAGAAGGCTGTTAAACATTAAAAAACTGATTTAATCTGGATATAAAGTTGTTAAAAGTAATGTATGTATACATATAAAATATGTGAATATTTCTAGCATGAAAGTAAAAAATATAAATTTTATTGCTGACGTATGACACTTAAATTATCTTATTTTTAGAAATATTGCATATTTTTCATTTTCTCATCATAAACAAAAATGTTTAACGAAAAGGCTGTTAAACATTAAAAAAAATAATTTAATGTGAATATAAAGTTGTTAAAAGTAATATATATGTATGTATGTATAAAATATGTGAATATTTCTAGCATTGAAAGTAAAAAATATATATTTTATTGCTGACATGACACGTAAATTATCGTCAACCTGAACTTATTTTTAGAAATATTGCATATTTTTCATTATCTCATTATAAACAAAAATGTTTAACAAGAAGGCTGTTAAACATTAAAAAATAATTTAATGTGAATATATAGTTGTTAAAAATAATATATATGTATGTATAAAAAATATATCAATATTTCTAGCATTGAAAGTAAAAAATATATATTTAATTACTGACGTATGACACTTAAATTATCCTATTTTTAGAAATATTGCATATTTTTCATTTTCTCATTATAAACAAAAATGTTTAACAAGGAGGCTGTTAAACATTAAACTAATTTAATGTGAATATAAAGCTGTTAAAAGTAATAAATATATATGTTTATATGTATGTATAAATTATGTAAATATTTCTAGCATTGTAAGTAAAAAATATATATTTTATTGCTGACGTATGACACTTAAATTATCGTCAACCTGAACTTATTTTTAGAAATATTGCATATTTTTCATTTGCTCATTATAAACAAAAATGTTTAACAAGAAGGCTGTTAAACGTTAAAAAACTAATTTAATCTGAATATAAAGTTGTTAAAAGTAATATATGTGTATGTACATATAAAATATGTGAATATTTCTAGCATTGAAAGTAAAAAATATATATTTTATTGCTGACGTATGACACTTAAATTATCTTATTTTTAGAAATATTGCATATTTTTCATTTTCTCATTATAAACAAAGATGTTTAACGAGAAGGCTGTTAAACATTAAAACAAATAATTTAATGTGAATATAAAGTTGTTAAAAGTAATATATATGTATATATGTATGTATAAAATATGTGAATATTTCTAGCATTGAAAGTAAAAAATATATATTTTATTGCTGACGTATGACACTTAAATTATCGTCAACCTGAACTTATTTTTAGAAATATTGCATATTTTTCATTTTCTCATTATAAACAAAAATGTTTAACAAGAAGGCTTTTAAACATTAAAAAAGTAATTTAATGTGAATATAAAGTTGTTAAAAGTAATATATGTATGTATAAAAAATATATAAATATTTCTAGCATTGAAAGTAAAAAAATATTTTTAATTACTGACGTATGACACTTAAATTATCTTATTTTTTAGAAATATTGCATATTTTTCATTTTCTTATTATAAACAAAAATGTTTAACAAGGAGGCTGTTAAACATTAAACTAATTTAATGTGAATATAAAGCTGTTAAAAGTAATAAATATATATGTTTATATGTATGTATAAAATATGTAAATATTTCTAGCATTGAAAGTAAAAAATATATATTTTATTGCTGACGTATGACACTTAAATTATCGTCAACCTGAACTTATTTTTAGAAATATTGCATATTTTTCATTATCTCATTATAAACAAAAATGTTTAACAAGGAGGCTGTTAAACATTAAAAAACTGATTTAATCTGGATATAAAGCTGTTAAAAGTAATAGATACTGTATATATGAATGTATAAAATATGTAAATATTTCTAGCATTGAAAGTAAAAAATATATATTTTATTGCTGACATGACACTTAAATTATCGTCAACCTGAACTTATTTTTAGAAATATTGCATATTTTTCATTTTCTCATTATAAACAAAAATGTTGAACAAGAAGGCTGTTAAACATTAAAAAACTGATTTAATCTGGATATAAAGTTGTTAAAAGTAATGTATGTATACATATAAAATATGTGAATATTTCTAGCATGAAAGTAAAAAATATAAATTTTATTGCTGACGTATGACACTTAAATTATCTTATTTTTAGAAATATTGCATATTTTTCATTTTCTCATCATAAACAAAAATGTTTAACGAAAAGGCTGTTAAACATTAAAAAAAATAATTTAATGTGAATATAAAGTTGTTAAAAGTAATATATATGTATGTATGTATAAAATATGTGAATATTTCTAGCATTGAAAGTAAAAAATATATATTTTATTGCTGACATGACACGTAAATTATCGTCAACCTGAACTTATTTTTAGAAATATTGCATATTTTTCATTATCTCATTATAAACAAAAATGTTTAACAAGAAGGCTGTTAAACATTAAAAAATAATTTAATGTGAATATATAGTTGTTAAAAATAATATATATGTATGTATAAAAAATATATCAATATTTCTAGCATTGAAAGTAAAAAATATATATTTAATTACTGACGTATGACACTTAAATTATCCTATTTTTAGAAATATTGCATATTTTTCATTTTCTCATTATAAACAAAAATGTTTAACAAGGAGGCTGTTAAACATTAAACTAATTTAATGTGAATATAAAGCTGTTAAAAGTAATAAATATATATGTTTATATGTATGTATAAATTATGTAAATATTTCTAGCATTGTAAGTAAAAAATATATATTTTATTGCTGACGTATGACACTTAAATTATCGTCAACCTGAACTTATTTTTAGAAATATTGCATATTTTTCATTTGCTCATTATAAACAAAAATGTTTAACAAGAAGGCTGTTAAACGTTAAAAAACTAATTTAATCTGAATATAAAGTTGTTAAAAGTAATATATGTGTATGTACATATAAAATATGTGAATATTTCTAGCATTGAAAGTAAAAAATATATATTTTATTGCTGACGTATGACACTTAAATTATCTTATTTTTAGAAATATTGCATATTTTTCATTTTCTCATTATAAACAAAGATGTTTAACGAGAAGGCTGTTAAACATTAAAACAAATAATTTAATGTGAATATAAAGTTGTTAAAAGTAATATATATGTATATATGTATGTATAAAATATGTGAATATTTCTAGCATTGAAAGTAAAAAATATATATTTTATTGCTGACGTATGACACTTAAATTATCGTCAACCTGAACTTATTTTTAGAAATATTGCATATTTTTCATTTTCTCATTATAAACAAAAATGTTTAACAAGAAGGCTTTTAAACATTAAAAAAGTAATTTAATGTGAATATAAAGTTGTTAAAAGTAATATATGTATGTATAAAAAATATATAAATATTTCTAGCATTGAAAGTAAAAAAATATTTTTAATTACTGACGTATGACACTTAAATTATCTTATTTTTTAGAAATATTGCATATTTTTCATTTTCTTATTATAAACAAAAATGTTTAACAAGGAGGCTGTTAAACATTAAACTAATTTAATGTGAATATAAAGCTGTTAAAAGTAATAAATATATATGTTTATATGTATGTATAAAATATGTAAATATTTCTAGCATTGAAAGTAAAAAATATATATTTTATTGCTGACGTATGACACTTAAATTATCTTATTTTTAGAATTATTGCATATTTTTCATTTGCTCATTATAAACAAAAATGTTTAACAAGAAGGCTGTTAAACGTTAAAAAACTAATTTAATCTGAATATAAAGTTGTTAAAAGTAATATATGTGTATGTACATATAAAATATGTGAATATTTCTAGCATTGAAAGTAAAAAATATATATTTTATTGCTGACGTATGACACTTAAATTATCTTATTTTTAGAAATATTGCATATTTTTCATTTTCTCATTATAAACAAAGATGTTTAACGAGAAGGCTGTTAAACATTAAAACAAATAATTTAATGTGAATATAAAGTTGTTAAAAGTAATATATATGTATGTATAAAATATGTGAATATTTCTAGCATTGAAAGTAAAAAATATATATTTTATTGCTGACGTATGACACTTAAATTATCGTCAACCTGAACTTATTTTTAGAAATATTGCATATTTTTCATTTTCTCATTATAAACAAAAATGTTTAACAAGAAGGCTTTTAAACATTAAAAAAGTAATTTAATGTGAATATAAAGTTGTTAAAAGTAATATATGTATGTATTAAAAATATATAAATATTTCTAGCATTGAAAGTAAAAAAATATTTTTAATTACTGACGTATGACACTTAAATTATCTTATTTTTAGAAATATTGCATATTTTTCATTTTCTTATTATAAACAAAAATGTTTAACAAGGAGGCTGTTAAACATTAAACTAATTTAATGTGAATATAAAGCTGTTAAAAGTAATAAATATATATGTTTATATGTATGTATAAAATATGTAAATATTTCTAGCATTGAAAGTAAAAAATATATATTTTATTGCTGACGTATGACACTTAAATTATCTTATTTTTAGAATTATTGCATATTTTTCATTTGCTCATTATAAACAAAAATGTTTAACGAGAAGGCTGTTAAACATTAAAACAAATAATTTAATCTGAATATAAAGTTGTTAAAAGTAATATATATGTATGTATGTATAAAATATGTGAATATTTCTAGCATTGAAAGTAAAAAATATATATTTTATTGCTGACGTATGACACTTAAATTATCGTCAACCTGAACTTATTTTTAGAAATATTGCATATTTTTCATTTTCTCATTATAAACAAAAATGTTTAACAAGAAGGCTGTTAAACATTAAACAACTAATTTAATGTGAATATAAAGTTGTTAAAAGTAATATATATGTATGTATGTATAAAAAATATATCAATATTTCTAGCATTGAAAGTAAAAAATATATATTTAATTACTGACGTATGACACTTATCTTATTTTTAGAAATATTGCATATTTTTCATTTTCTTATTATAAACAAAAATGTTTAACAAGGAGGCTGTTAAACATTAAACTAATTTAATGTGAATATAAAGCTGTTAAAAGTAATAAATATATATGTTTATATGTATGTATAAAATATGTAAATATTTCTAGCATTGAAAGTAAAAAATATATATTTTATTGCTGACGTATGACACTTAAATTATCTTATTTTTAGAAATATTGCATATTTTTCATTTTCTTATTATAAACAAAAATGTTTAACAAGAAGGCTGTTAAACGTTAAAAAACTAATTTAATCTGATTATAAAGTTGTTAAAAGTAATATATGTGTATGTACATATAAAATATGTGAATATTTCTAGCATTGAAAGTAAAAAATATATATTTTATTGCTGACATGACACTTAAATTATTGTCAACCTGAGCTTATTTTTAGAAATATTGCATATTTTTCATTTACTCATTATAAACAAGAAGTCTGTTAAACATTAAAAAACAAATTTAATTTGAATATAAAGTTGTTAAAAGTAATATATATGCATGTATGTACGTATAAAATATGTGAATATTTCTAGCATTGAAAGTAAAAAATATATATTTTATTGCTGACGTATGACACTTAAATTATCGTCAACCTGAACTAATTTTTAGAAATATTGCATATTTTGCATTGACCCAATTTTTAAAAAACAAAAAATAAAATGTATTACAAAAACATTCAAACAACTGAATCCAAAGATTTCAAGCATGGAAAGTAAAAAAATAAATAAATAAATTGTATAGCTGACTTATGAAACTTTTGAGTCCATGTGCAACTCACAACCTACTCAGTGGCCTAGTGGTTAGAGTGTCCGCCCTGAGATCGGTAGGTTGTGAGTTCAAAACCCCGGCCGAGTCATACCTAAGACTATAAAAATGGGACCCATTACCTCCCTGCTTGGCACTCAGCATCAAGGGTTGGAATTGGGGGTTAAATCACCAAAATGATTCCCGGGCGCGGCCACCGCTGCTGCCCACTGCTCCCCTCACCTCCCAGGGGGTGATCAAGGGTGATGGGTCAAATGCAGAGAATAATCTCGCCACACCTAGTGTGTGTGTGACAATCATTGGTACTTTAACTTTAACTTTAACTTTAATTTGCACCAGGGTTCAAAACTGCTTGGCAGAAGTCACTTCTCCTGTTGTGTGGTTTTCAAAAACACTGCTGGCTTTCTGTGAAGATACAACATGTTGAAGTCTTTGCATGTGCACTTTCTACTGGACTACAACTAATGTCAGGTTCAAACATGGATGACATCTATTAAAACAGACAAGAAGCAAGGAAATAAACAGAGAGGATTCAATTTCAACCAATCAATGTTTACTTATATAGCCCTAAATCACAAGTGTCTCAAAGGGCTGCACAAGCCACAACGGCATCCTCGGTACAGAGCCCACATAAGGGCAAGGAAAAACTTTGCTCAATTGAGGAGAAACGTGTCGACCTGTAACCTCTTATAGTGTCACCCACGCTCTAACGGAAAAAGGTTCACGTCTCCTCTTTTATTTGGATATTCCCTGTTTACATAACAACCGCTGTTTCTAAAGGAATGGGGGGTATGTAAACAGCCATTGTTTTCGGTCACATTAACACAAAAGAAAAAGATGCAGCGGGCTTGGACTGGTCCTGGATCGAGCTTGGGCAAGTCTTGGATCACAATAGATAACCCCTGCCGTCTCCTCCCATCGTTCACAATGGAATTTTACAAGCCTTTGGCTTGGGGCAACAAAGACAGCTTTCGTCTGTTCACTGGGAACTCGGGGAACAGAAAGTTTGTTGATAATTTACATAGAATTTGTCTGACAACTAACCCTCCGTGTTTTTCACCTGACAGATCGAGACCATCGGGAAGAAAGTGGTGGCAGCGAGGATCCCTTACACCCCTGCTGCCATCTGTGCCAGCGAGCCTCCCACCAAGAAAGCCAAAGTCTAAAACCGCCTCGACGTGCGACACATTCCAGCGTTTTGTAAAAGGTTGGCAGTAGAACAAAGAAATAAGGTGATTTACAGTATGAGTGAAATCTGACAGTCAGTCTGACTTGCTACTTTACTCCAGTATTTACTACATTAGACAATTTTATATGATTTTTAAAATATATCTATATTTTTATAAATCACAATTCTGTATGATTATGACTGTAAGGGCCAATGCAATAAAAACTAAAATGAGTCCTGTAAGTGCTTGTTCCAAGTACCCAAAATGTATCTGTGCAGTGGAACCTCCATGTAGAAACCCCAAAAGCAGTGAAGTTGTCACATTGTGTAAATGGTAAATAAAAAGAGAATACAATGATTTGCAAATCCTTTTCAACTTATATTCAATTGCGGCGTTTCTGGTTGTTGTTGATAAATGGCTTTGGCTTTGCATAGTAGAGTTTTAACTTGCACTTACAGATGTAGCGACCAACTGTAGTTACTGACAGTGGTTTTCTGAAGTGTTCCTGAGCCCATGTGGTGATATCCTTTACGCACCGATGTCACTTTTTGATGCAGTACCACCTGAGGGATCCAAGGTGTGTAATATCATGGCTTACGTGCAGTGATTTCTCCAGATTCTCTCAACCTTTTGATGATATTACGGAGCGTAGATGGTGAAATCCCTAAATTCCTTGTTGAGAAATGTTGTTCTTAAACAATTTGCTCAGGCATTTGTTGACAAAGTGGTGACCCTCGTCCCCGTCCTTGTTTGTGAACGACTGAGCATTTCATGGAAGCTGCTTTTATACCCAATCATGGCACCCACCTGTTCCCATTTAGCCTGTTCACCTGTGGGATGTTCCAAGTAAGTCTTTGATGAGCATCCCTCAACTTTATCACTCTTTTTTTGCCACGTGTGCCAGCTTTTTTGAAACATGCTGCAGGCATCAAATTCCAAAGAAGCTAATATTTGCAAAAAATAACAGAAGTTTCTGAGTGTGAACATGAAATATCTTGTCTTTGCAGTCTATTCAATTGAATATAAGTTGAAAGTGATTCTCTTTTTATTTACCATTTACACAACGTGACAACTTCACTGCTTTTGGGCTTTGTACACACTCCTCTTTCTGCCACCTTTTAGAGGGAGTCAAATATGTCTCTGTGCCAACACTTCATTCATTCATTTTGTGTGCCGCTGGAAGCCTTAGGGTGTGGCCGTTTTGGTGACATCACTTCCTGTGCAGTTCAGTACGCACAGGGGGCGCGGTCACTTTGGAGAGGCGGAGCCCCTCTACGCTCCTACAGCAAGGTAAAGACGTTTTCACTTTTTGATGAGTGCAGGAACGTGGTTGTTTACGTTTTAGAGAGCACCAAAAAGGTGTGTGTGTGTGTGTGTGTGTGTGTGTGTGTGTGTGTGTGTGTGTGTGTGTGTGTGTGTGTGT
Organism: Nerophis lumbriciformis; assembly: GCF_033978685.3. Taxonomy (NCBI): domain Eukaryota; kingdom Metazoa; phylum Chordata; class Actinopteri; order Syngnathiformes; family Syngnathidae; genus Nerophis; species Nerophis lumbriciformis. The sequence continues at coordinate 38,079,665 of NC_084572.2, read as the reverse complement.
GTGTGTGGGGGGGGGCTTCTCAGGCAAATCATATAGTTGATGTAAATGTTCACATGTACTTTACAAAAGAGAAGTGTAGGATACTTGTTGCCTTATTTGTATTTGACTTTATTAAATGTATTTATATTATCATTTGGTGCAGCCGGGCCGGAGCAGGAGGGGATAGAAAGAGACAAAAAGGAAGACAGAGGTGGGCGGGGTTAAAGGGGGAGGAGTATATTTATAGCTAGAATTCACTGAAATTCAAGTATTTCTTTATATATATATGTATATATATATATATATATATATATTAGAGATGCGCGGATAGGCAATTATTTCATCCGCATCACAAAAGTCGTCACCCATCCGCCATCCAACCGAGCTAACATTTTATCAAAACCGCACCCGCCCGCACCCACCCGTTGTTATATATCTATTATAGACGATGCAAGGCATTAGTGAGGTTATAAAGCTTTTGCCTGTTAAAGAAAGGAGACTGATCCAATGCAGCAGAGACATTCAATGCGTGCCATGCTGTCACGGCCCAGACGCACACCAGTGCGCAATCATCTGGGAGTCGCGCTGAGCGCACCTCCAAGCGCGCTCGCGCCACTCAAACTGCTGCAGGCGGCTGCGTTCTGTCTTGTTTTAACATCCTGTGGCACTCTTCTGGGATCACGGCGGACGAAACTGCTCATGCTCAGGGTGTTTGTGGAGGTTCGGGGTTTTGCACAAATGTGATGCACCATGTTAGATGTCCCGGTTTTGTGACTGTCGTAGACATAAACACCGTCGCAGCTCTTGCAAATCACGTAGCCAGCATTACTATCATCCTGATTTACAACCTCATAAAAACGAGTCCACGCTGAACTTTTCTGGCCTTTTTTTCCCCTGGTCTTTAGTATTCCCTTTTTTAGTTTGTCGCGTACCACGTTTGCTGCCGGCGTTGCCATCTCTTTTTTTTTTCTTCTTCTGTTGTGGCATATGCTGCAGGTGCCTGCTCGTTTTTCGTATGTGGGTAACAACATTTAACTATGTATATATATTTACCAATTGGTTTAACTGCCACCCGCCTGAATCTATTTAAAATCGAATTTTTTTTTATTTCAACCGCCCGACCCGCGGATAATCCGCGGACTCCGCGGTTGTGTCCGCAAACCGCGTATCTCTAATATATATATATATATATATATATATATATATACACGTATAAATAAAATAAATACTTGAATTTCAGTGTTCATTTATTTACACATATACACACATAACACTCCTCTACTCATTGTTGTATTTGAAAGTGCAATGCTTTGCAGCCAGTAGCACAGCCTTTGAAGGAGCATAGGTATGGGCAGTGTAATATTCTGGGTTGGAGTCAATAACCAGGCGAGGTGACGAAGTTACGTCTCTTTACTTCATACTTCAGAACCGACTCCCACACTTGCCGTCAGGGTGCACAATACAACGTAAACCGTTGGCCAACCAAAAAGTAACCACAGAACACTACACGGTATAGTGTTCTGTGGTTACTTTTTGGCTGGCCTCACTCAGGTCCGCATGGCGTGCCTTAAGTCCGGCTGGAAATCGGGAGAATGGTTGTCCCGGGAGATTTTTCGGGAGAGGCACTGAAATTCGGGGGTCTCCTGGAAAATTCGTGAGGGTTGGCAAGTATGATTTAGCTCCAGACTTCTTCTGTTTGATATTGTCTTTACTGCTACAAGTGGTGGACAAGTGTATTACAACTGTGTAGGGTTGGCCGGATACCAATATTTTGGTACAGGTACCAAAATATATTTCGATCCTTTTCTAAATAAGGGGGACCACAAAAAATGTCATTATTGTCTTTATTTGAACACAAAATGTTAGTGTACATGAAACATATGTTTATTATTGTCATTTAGTCCTTAAATAAAATAGTGAACATACTAGACAACTTGTCTTTTAGTAGTAAGTAAACAAAGACTCCTAATTAGTCGTATGCAGTAACATATTGTGTCATTTATACACCTATTTTTTTGTACACATTATGAGGGACAAACTGTATAAATGGATTATTAATCTACTTGTTCATTTACTGTTAATATCTGCTTATTTTCTGTTTTAACATGTTCTATCTACACTTCTGTTAAAATGTAATAATCACTTCTCTTCTTTGATACTTTACACTAGTTCTGGATGATACCACACATTTAGGTATCGATCCGATACAAAGTCATTACAGGATCATACATTGGTCATATTCAAAGTCCTCGTGTGTCCAGGGACGTATTTACTGACTTTATAAACATACGAATTTTGAAAAAATATTTATTGACGATAACAAATATTGATGTAATCATAGTATCGACTAGATACACTCCTGTACTTGGTATCATTACAGTGGATGTCAGGTGTAGATCCACACATGGTGTTTGTTTACATTGTGACGCCGGTGAGCTATTGTATCCTCCTACGGTGTGTAGTGAAGCATGTTTAGCTATTCCTCGCCCTTCAGTGATAATAATACTTGTAAGAAACTTTATTTGTTGCCATGGAGGCCAGGATTAGTGATTTAGAAGTAGCTAAAACACTGTGGATGGATGTTAGCCGCTAGCTAGCTAGCCATGTTTTAAAGCAGCTCTTCCTGAGGGTGTTTCAGTGTGATAACTTCACCTTTATCTTTACTTTTTACACCAAAATGCGTCCATTCTCCCTTTTCTGTCTACATACTGTGTCTGCTTGTAAGTACTCTGTGTGTGTGCGCTGCCGAACATGCTCCTCTGCTCCTAAAACCAGCAATGACTTGACTAATTGAAGTGTCTTCAATTAGTGCATTCTTCCACTCAAATGGTTCATGTTTACGTTGTGTCTTAACTCTGCTTCACCATTTACAAACCATGTCCAAGAACCAATTCAGTCTGACTTACTAGAAAAAAAAATATACAACTGAGTTAAAAATATTTTGTCAAGACTCGGTAGTTAAAATCAGGCATTGGTTTATTTAAATATAAATAATTTCACATTTAAATGTAAGTTGAATTAAAAAAAAAACACCTGGCTAGCATCAGCTTGCAATCGAAAGGTCTTTAAAAGCCCCTGAAGAGAAGGGAGATTTATTGGAGGCACCCCGGGGTGCAGAGTATGCAGTTAAATCCCAGGTGGTGATTTAGATACCTGCTGGCCTGTCCATGCTCGCCTTCACTTTCATCTTCTCAAGTAGGTCACATGACAAGCTGCTTATATTTATTGTGGCTTGAAACAAAACATGGTGCTGGTGTCAAGTGGATGTGCGTTTATAGTTTAAAGTGCGGAGATAAAAGGTTTTGGGCTTTTCAGTGCGCGGCGACGACCTCCTCTTTCTTCTTCTTCAGCAGGTTCTTGAGGAAGAACTCCCCTGTGGTGTGGACAAGAGGACAGCCGTGAGTTCACTACACCTTCACAGTGTACCTTTTATTGACATTGACACCAATAAAACTATCATTCATTTAAAAACACCAGTACTGTAAATTCCGGACTTTAAGTTGCTACCTTTTTCCTACACTTTGAACCCTGCAGCTTGTAAAATGGTGCGGATATTAAAAAAATGTTTTGCAAACCCCAAGCAGATGCACTGCTATGGCGCCATCTTTTGGATGAGTTTGCTTACTGCAGGTGCTACAGAGCCCTTACCTTTAGAGCTTTCAACCAGAAGTAGAAGTGCTATTCCGTCTTCTAGTCGTCCATAGCGTTTCTACTCATATTGATTCTTCACTCCCAGCAACAATTGTAAGATTTACAATATAACTAAAACAATTCATACTTACTAAAGCGCCCCATGTGTGTAGGAGTGTTTTCATGCATGTTTGTACTGTAAAGTCATCAACCTAGTGTCATTAGCTAATATGCTAACATGTTAGAGTGTCTGTGGTAGTATTATTAACGTATTCTTTTTGTATTGTTTCGTAAATTCACCAAAACGTCACCGTGGATTTATTGAGTCAGTTTAGCTGATTGGGGAGCTAGCTTCCACAACGGTGACTTCTGTTTTGTTGTCAGCCGTTTTACTGCCGTGTCACAGACACCGTTTGGAAACAATTTGGTATGTTAATAAATATTAACAAAATATTTGTGAATATATCTGCGGCTTATTGTCCTATATTTTCAATGGAACATAACATTTTGATGTTTTACTTGAGTCATATTGCAGTCTACATTGCCATCATATTGCAGTCTACACGTATCTGTTATGTGTGACTGCCATCATATGGCAGTCTACACGTATCTCTTATGTGTGACTGCCATCATATTGCAGTCTACACCTATCTCTTATGTGTGACTGCCATCATATTGCAGTCGACATAAATCTCTTATGTGTGACTGCCATCATATTGCAGTCGACATAAATCTCTTATGTGTGACTGCCATCATATTGCAGTCGACATAAATCTCTTATGTGTGACTGCCATCATATTGCAGTCTACACGTATCTCTTATGTGCCCAGAAAGTTGGCTTGTCACCTGCTTTGTAGGAGGATCGAACCAGCGGTCCACTGGCGGTGTAGACGAAGCCCACGTCCTTCCCCACCTCCTCCCAGTGTGCAAACTTCTCTGGAGTGACGTACTCCTCCACCTGTGTCCGCACAGACCATGGTCATGTTCTGCAAGGATCCAGTCTTGACTGCATCTTACCTTCAGGTGGCGCTTGGTGGGTTGCATGTACTGGCCCAGGGTCAGACAGTCCACACCCGCCTGGCGGAGCTCTGCAACACCAACACACCACCTCAACGTGGAGTCAAACCACCTCAACGTGGAGTCACACCACCTCAACATGGAGTCACACCACCTCAACATGGAGTCACACCACCTCAACGTGGAGTCACACCACCTCAACGTGGAGTCACACCACCTCAACGTGGAGTCACACCACCTCAACGTGGAGTCACACCACCTCAACATGGAGTCACACCACCTCAACATGGAGTCACACCACCTCAACATGGAGTCACACCACCTCAACATGGAGTCACACCACCTCAACATGGAGTCACACCACCTCAACATGGAGTCACACCACCTCAACATGGAGTCACAGCGTACACGTACCGCTGAGCGTGTCGTGCACTTGTTGGTCGCTCTCTCCCAGGCCCAGCATGATGGAGGTCTTGGTGAGCAGAGAAGGGTTGACCTCTTTGGCGTGCTTGAGGACGCTCAAGGACTGGTCAAAGTTGGCTCTTGGGTCTCGCACGTGTCTGGAAACACAACAAAGTCCTGGGTGAGTGGAGACAAAGACACGCCAGTGTCCCAATACTTCCGTCTGTGCTCGGGGGGGTTTTAACGGCCTAAAAAGTTGAAATGTTGACTAATAACACAAAGTTTATTTTATTTAAACTGTTATTGCTCAAAAAATAATAATGAATCAAAATAAATTTTAGGAATATTTGACATATTTAAGACTCCAAATATCATATTTTCTGGACCATAGGGCGCACTGGATTATAAGGTGCATTAAAGGAGTTTATTATTATTTTCTAAATGTAAAAGACTTCCTTGTGGTCTACATAACATGTGATGGTGGTTCTTTGTCAAAATGTTGCATAGATGATGTTTTACACATCATATTCAATGGAACATGTACAATTGTGGTGTTTACTTCAGTCATATTGCAGTCTACACGTATCTCTTGTGTGACTGCCATCATATTGCAGTCTGCACATAACTTGTGTGACTGCCATCATATTGCAGTCTACACGTATCTCTTGTGTGTGACTGCCATCATATTGCAGTCTACACGTATCTCTTATGTGTGACTGCCATCATAATGCAGTCTACACGTATCTCTTATGTGTGACTGCCATCATATTGCAGTCTACACATATCTCTTGTGTGTGACTGCCATCTTATTGCAGTCTACACGTATCTCTTATGTGTGACTGCCATCATAATGCAGTCTACACGTATCTCTTATGTGTGACTGCCATCATATTGCAGTCTACACATATCTCTTGTGTGTGACTGCCATCTTATTGCAGTCTACACGTATCTCTTATGTGTGACTGCCATCATAATGCAGTCTACACGTATCTCTTATGTGTGACTGCCATCATATTGCAGTCTACACGTATCTCTTATGTGTGGCTGCCATCCTATTGCAGTCTACATGTATCTCTTGTGTGTGACTGCCATCATAATGCAGTCTCCACGTATCTCTTATGTGTGACTGCCATCATAATGCAGTCTACACGTATCTCTTATGTGTGACTGCCATCATATTGCAGTCTACACGTATCTCTTATGTGTGACTGCCATCATATTGCAGTCTACACGTATCTCTTGTGTGTGACTGCCATCTTATTGCAGTCTACACGTATCGCTTATGTGTGACTGCCATCTTATTGCAGTCTGCACATAACTCTTATGGGTGACTGCCATCATATTGCAGTCTACATGTATCTCTTAGGTGTGACTGCCATCATATTGCAGTTTACATGTATCTCTTATGTGTGACTGCCATCTTATTGCAGTCTACACGTATCTCTTATGTGTGACTGCCATCATATTGCAGTCTACATGTATCTCTTAGGTGTGACTGCCATCATATTGCAGTTTACATGTATCTCTTATGTGTGACTGCCATCTTATTGCAGTCTACACGTATCTCTTGTGTGTGACTGCCATCATATTGCAGTCTACACGTATCTCTTGTGTGTGACTGCCATCATATTGCAGTCTACACGTATCTCTTATGTGTGACTGCCATCATATTGCAGTCTACACGTATCTTATGTGTGACTGCCATCATATTGCAGTCTACACGTATCTCTTGTGTGTGACTGCCATCTTATTGCAGTCTACACGTATCTCTTGTGTGTGACTGCCATCTTATTGCAGTCTACACGTATCTCTTGTGTGTGACTGCCATCTTATTGCAGTCTACACGTATCTCTTGTGTGACTGCCATCTTATTGCAGTCTACACGTATCTCTTGTGTGACTGCCATCTTATTGCAGTCGGCACATAACTCTTATGTGTGACTGCCATCTTATTGCAGTCTACACGTATCTCTTAATGTGTGACTGACTTCTTATTGCAGTCTACACATATCTCTTATGTGTGACTGCCATCATATTGCAGTCTACATGTATCTCTTAGGTGTGACTGCCATCATATTGCAGTCTACACATATCTCTTATGTGTGACTGCCATCATATTGCAGTCTACATGTATCTCTTAGGTGTGACTGCCATCATATTGCAGTCTACACGTATGTCTTATGTGTGACTGCCATCATATTGCAGTCTACACCTATCTCTTGTGTGTGACTGCCATCATATTGCAGTCTACACCTATCTCTTGTGTGTGACTGCCATCATATTGCAGTCTACACGTATCTCATGTGTGACTGCCATCATATTGCAGTCTACACGTATCTCTTATGTGTGAATGCCATCATATTGCAGTCTACACGTATCTCTTATGTGTGACTGCCGTCTACTGGTCACACTTATCATTACACCATTACCTCCCTGCTTGGCACTCAGCATCAAGGGTTGGAATTGGGGGTTAAATCACCAAAAATTATTCCCGGGCGCAGCCACCGCTGCTGCTCACTGCTCCCCTCACCTCCCAGGGGGTGATCAAGGGTGATGGGTCAAATGCAGAGAATAATTTTGCCACACCTAGTGTGTGTGTGACAATCATGGGTACTTTATATTTAACTTTGTGCCACCATGTAGCAAATAAAATAGCTTGGAGGTCGGCAAGCACAACCAGCATAATGCCGTACATTAGGTGCACCGGGTTATAAGGCGCTTTGTCAAGTTTTGAGAAAATGAAAGGATTTTAAGTGTGCCTTATAGGACGAAAAATATGGTAATAAAAATACTTTAATTTTTTAAATTTTTCTGGCAAACAATTCCAGGTACCAAACTTGAACGGAGCCCTAAAGGCTATAAAAAATATAAACATATATTGTGTTAGTTTTGAAAATGAAAAATAACAAAATGGCCCCCGCATGTTTGAATTTGTCAGTGTAAGAAGTTTGGACAGCAGAAAGTAGAAGATGTATTAAATAATATGTCACCTTTGCAGCTGGCGGACGGTCTCCACATTGTGGGCGTACACGTCTAACCCTGACAGGGCGATCTTCTCCACCGCAGTCAGGTCACCCCGGAAATCAGGCGTGAGACATTCCACCAGGATGAGAGGGTTCCTGCGTGTGAAGGCACACATGTTCATGCAACATTCTCTTTATCTTCTTTACATTCCCACCAGATGGCAGAAACACTCTTGCCATGCTGGTGATGTCATGATGCCTTCAAACTGGCTCAACAGCCCCATCTGCTGGTTGCAGCTGAGAACTGCACTCCATGTTGTCACAATGCTAGAAAGTCAAGTCCTTTTGTTTGTCCAACTTGATAGCAACCAGGAGGTTGGACTTCATACATTTTTTTTAAATAACAAGCACATTTGCCTATTAAAAGGGTCTTAAGTTATATATATATATATATATATATATATATATATATATATATATATTAGAGATGCGCGGATAGGCAATTATTTCATCCGCAACCGCATCAGAAAGTCGTCAACCATCCGCCATCCACCCGATGTAACATTTGATCAGAACCGCACCCGCCCGTTGTTATATATCTAATATAGACGATGCAAGGCATTAGTGAGGTTATAAAGCTTTTGCCTGTTAAAGAAAGGAGACTGATCCAATGCAGCACAGACATTCGCGTGCCACGCTGTCACGACCCAGACGCACACCAGTGCGCAATCATATGGGAGCCGCGCTGAGCGCACCTCCAAGCGCGTCTCGCTGCCGGCGACGGCCGGGTATGGGCCCGACGCTCCAGCGCCATCCATTTTCAGGGCTAGTTGATTCGGCAGGTGGGTTGTTACACACTCCTTAGCGGGTTCCGACTTCCATGGCCACCGTCCTGCTGTCTATATCAACCAGGGTGAGCCCCACCCCTTTCGTGAGCGCACTGCGCCCCCGGCAACAGGGGTGGCGGGCAGGTAAGCTGCGCGGGCGGAGTGACCCCTGTTACGAGCCCCCGGCCACGTGGGTGGCGGGCAGGTAAGCTGCTTACCTGCTGCGCGTGACGCCGGCCGCGGCGAAGGCGGACGAGGCGGGGTGTCGGTGCGGTGGTGACCCTGCACGTGCGTCGGGCCCTTCTCGCGGATCGCCTCAGCTACGGCTCCCGGTGGGGCCCTCTCGGGGGAAGGGGCCTCAGTCCCGGACCCCGGCGAGGCGTCCCTTCTCCGCTCCGTAAAAGTGTCCATCTCTTTTTTTTTTCTTCTTCTGTTGTGGCATATGCAGCAGGTGCCTGCTCGTTTTTCGTATGTGGGTAACAACATTTAACTATGTATATATATTTCCCAATTAGTTTAACTGCCACCCGACTGAATCTATTTAAAATAAAAATTTTTTTAATTTCAACCGCCCGACCCGCGGATAATCCGCGGACTCCGCGGTTGTGTCCGCAAACCGTGCATCTCTAATATATATATATATATATATATATATACCGTATTTTCCGCACCATAAGCCGCCCTGGGTTATAAGCCGCGCCTTCAATGAACGGCATATTTCAAAACTTTGTCCACCTATAAGCCGCCCCGTGTTATAAGCCGCATCTAACTGCGCTAAAGGAATGTCAAAAAAACAGTCAAATAGGTCAGTCAAACTTTAATAATATATTAAAAACCAGCGTGATGTGGGCGCGCATGGAATCGTATATCAACATGGACGGAGCTGCGTGAAAAAAGCCACCCGGCCTCTTCGCGTAAACTTAAACTTACCTTAACCACTCGCTCATCTTTTCTTCATCCATCCCTTCGAGTTAGCTTTTATGATGACGCCGGCTGGAAAGGTCTCTTTTGGCAAGGTCTTCCTTTTGAATATCACCATGGGTGGAAGTTTCTGGCCATTAGCATGGCAAGCTAGAACCACAGTGAAGGACGACTTCTCATTCCCTGTGGTGCGAATATTCACCGTACGTGCTCCCGTTGTATCCACAGTGCGGTTCACAGGAATATCAGTTGCTGTGAAATAGTAATCCGTGTGCGGATGGAGAGATTGCGTCTTTTCATGAACCGGATCCCTGACGCTTACTAGGAGCCATTTTGTGGTCTTTACAGATGTAAACACACAAAGGAAATGAAACGTACGGTAATATCCGCGCGCTTTTTCTTCTTCTACGCGGGCGGGTGGTTGCTTACAGTAGAAGAAGAAGCGCTTCCTGTTCTATGGGGGCGGGTGCTTACCTTGGCGGTTGCTTGCGTAGAAGAAGAAGCGCTTCCTGTTCTACCGGGAAAAAAGATGGCGGCTGTTTACCGTAGTTGCGAGATCGAAACTTTATGAAAATGAATCGTAATATTAATCCATATATAAAGCGCACCGGGTTATAAGGCGCACTGTCAGCTTTTGAGAAAATTTGTGGTTTTTAGGTGCGCCTTATAGTGCGGAAAATACGGTATATAAAAATGTTTTTGTTTGGAAAAAAAAACCCACTTGAAAGTGTATGGTTGAAAACTATCTGGCTGCAATACACGAGATGTCCAGCAGGGTATGACTGCACTAATGTGTGAGACGCTTCTTTAGTTGTGATCTGACCTCACCTTTCCTTCAGGTTGGACACGGTCTTTGCAAAATGCTCCGCCCCTCCGTCGGCAATATCTAGCAAAAATGGAAGTACGGTAAATATGCTTTGGACCCCAAACGCCCATTTTCATGCAATGAGGGGTGGGATTTGAAAAGCGCCTCTTTACCATCTCTGTCCACGGAGGTGAGCACCACGTAGTCCAGCCCCCAGGCGGCGATGGCCTTGGCGGTATTGTAGGGCTCCTCGGGGTCCAGGGGCGGCGGCAGGCGGGCTGTCTTCACGGAGCAAAAGCGGCACCCGCGGGTGCAAGTGTCTCCCATCAGCTGGGGGAGGAAACACATTCACACATAGTGAGATGGAGCCTACCCCATCATCATTCCTTTTTAACTTCCTCTTTCACTTACTTGCTGAATGGGCTTGATTTTTTTAATTTATTTTTTTATTAGACTTTCTTTTTTTTTTTTTTTATAAAATAGAACATGTTTTTTTTCTTTTAAAAATATTCTATGGTAAATATTTTATGTTGTGTAAAATGTATATGAACTAAGTCAGTCTGTATGTCCATGACAATATTAGAAACACATTTAATTAGCAGATGAATGTGTGTTTGATGAGGTTGTAGCTGTCCATGTATGCAATTATTGATATAATAATATATCATTGTTTGACATTTTTAAAACATCATTAAATAACAAAGATTGAGCCTGAAACAACCTGGTAGATTGATAAATATCGTAAGACAAGAATATTGATAACAATTGTCGGAGGCAGATATTTACATATATCCGTATTTAAGTGTTACTTCTTTATTTTCATAATCATATTACAAAACAGCTAGTGTTTTTCTTCCAATTGTGGTCTTTTGGTTGTCTGCAAATACTGTGTGCTAACCTTGACTATGGAATGTAAAGAGGAGAGATACTCCTCCTCCTTATCTCTTCTTGTGTCCAGCTCCCAGGGTGGGAGGGAGAGAGACTTTATAGAATAGAAGGTTTTCATATTTTAGATCAGACCATCTTAGCTGCGCGATTTGAATGTTCTATGCTGGACTGGTCTCATTATATTTCCAAAGCTTTGGAGATTAAATGACAAAATACCTATTCTGTCTCTGGTGGTTCTTCTACTCAGCTTTCAGTGTCATAAAGAGCTTGGGAGCGACCAGAAACTTGAATTCCCTGGGAGGAACAACTGGTCCAAACGCAATACTAGCTAGCTAGCAGCGAACGTCCATCCGCAAAAATGATATGTAGACACACACAGAGGCAAAAATGTCAAACAATGATATATTATATCAATAATTACATACATGGACAGCTACAACCTCATCAAACACACATTCATCTGCTAATTAAATGTGTTTCTAATATTGTCATGGACATACAGACTGACTTAGTTCATATACATTTTACACAACATAAAATATTTACCATAGAATATTTTTAAAAGAAAAAAAAAAAAAGTCTAATAAAAAAATAAATTAAAAAAATCAAGCCCATTCAGCAAGTAAGTGAAAGAGGAAGTTAAAAAGGAATGATGGCGACACCTTCAGGGGGATTTTATAACGCATTAACCACACAGCAGGAGGAGGAGTGTGTGAGTGTGTGTGTTACAATTTCCTTAGTCTCACACTGATCTTCCTCTGAGAGTGTGTGTGTGTCTGTGTGTGTGTGGGACGAGAGGACCAAGATGCAGGCCATCAAGTGCGTGGTCGTGACTTTGTACAAGTCTCTGTACAAATCCATTGAAATATATATATATATATATATATATGTATGTGTGGGAAAAAAATCACAAGACTATTTCATCTCTACAGGCCTGTTTCATGAGGGGGGGTACCCTCAATCAATCAAAAAAAAAAAAAAAAATCAAAAAAAAAAATAAATCTCCTGATGATTGAGGGAACCCCCCCTCATGAAACAGGCCTGTAGAGATGAAATAGTCTTGTGATTTTTTCCCCCACACATACATATATTGCGCTCTACTACGGTATCGAGCACTATTTTTTGGATAACCTTATTAAGACATATATATATATATATATATATATATATATATATATATATATATATATGTATGTGTGGGGATAAAAATCACAAGACTACTTCATCTCTACAGGCCTGTTTCATGAGGGGTTCCCTCAATCATCAGGAGATTTTAATAGAAGCATTCACATACGATGGTTTACAGGTAAAAGCCAGTAAATTAGAATATTTTGAAAAACTTGATTTATTTCAGTAATTGCATTCAAAAGGTGTAACTTGTACATTATATTTATTCATTGCACACAGACTGATGCATTCAAATGTTTATTTCATTTAATTTTGATGATTTGAAGTGGCAACAAATGAAAATCCAAAAATTCCGTGTGTCACAAAATTAGAATATTACTTAAGGCTAATCCAAAAAAGGGATTTTTAGAAATGTTGGCCAACTGAAAAGTATGAAAATGAAAAATATGAGCATGTACAATACTCAATACTTGGTTGGAGCTCCTTTTGCCTCAATTACTGCGTTAATGCGGCGTGGCATGGAGTCGATGAGTTTCTGGCACTGCTCAGGTGTTATGAGAGCCCAGGTTGCTCTGATAGTGGCCTTCAACTCTTCTGCGTTTTTGGGTCTGGCATTCTGCATCTTCCTTTTCACAATACCCCACAGATTTTCTATGGGGCTAAGGTCAGGGGAGTTGGCGGGCCAATTTAGAACAGAAATACCATGGTCCGTAAACCAGGCACGGGTAGATTTTGCGCTGTGTGCAGGCGCCAAGTCCTGTTGGAACTTGAAATCTCCATCTCCATAGAGCAGGTCAGCAGCAGGAAGCATGAAGTGCTCTAAAACTTGCTGGTAGACGGCTGCGTTGACCCTGGATCTCAGGAAACAGAGTGGACCGACACCAGCAGATGACATGGCACCCCAAACCATCACTGATGGTGGAAACTTTACACTAGACTTCAGGCAACGTGGATCCTGTGCCTCTCCTGTCTTCCTCCAGACTCTGGGACCTCGATTTCCAAAGGAAATGCAAAATTTGCATGGTTGGGTGATGGTTTGGGGTGCCATGTCATCTGCTGGTGTCGGTCCACTCTGTTTCCTGAGATCCAGGGTCAACGCAGCCGTCTACCAGCAAGTTTTAGAGCACTTCCTGCTGCTGACCTGCTCTATGGAGATGGAGATTTCAAGTTCCAACAGGACTTGGCGCCTGCACACAGCGCAAAATCTACCCGTGCCTGGTTTACGGACCATGGTATTTCTGTTCTAAATTGGCCCGCCAACTCCCCTGACCTTAGCCCCATAGAAAATCTGTGGGGTATTGTGAAAAGGAAGATGCAGAATGCCAGACCCAAAAACGCAGAAGAGTTGAAGGCCACTATCAGAGCAGCCTGGGCTCTCATAACACCTGAGCAGTGCCAGAAACTCATCGACTCCATGCCACGCCGCATTAACGCAGTAATTGAGGCAAAAGGAGCTCCAACCAAGTATTGAGTATTGTACATGCTCATATTTTTCATTTTCATACTTTTCAGTTGGCCAACATTTCTAAAAATCCCTTTTTTGTATTAGCCTTAAGTAATATTCTAATTTTGTGACACACGGAATTTTGGATTTTCATTTGTTGCCACTTCAAATCATCAAAATTAAATGAAATAAACATTTGAATGCATCAGTCTGTGTGCAATGAATAAATATAATGTACAAGTTACACCTTTTGAATGCAATTACTGAAATAAATCAAGTTTTTCAAAATATTCTAATTTACTGGCTTTTACCTGTACATATATATATATATATATATATATATATATATATATAAAAATATATATAACCAGTGTATATTGTTAGTTCACATGCAGGCGGCTTTCGGCCCCAGGCCAAATTTTTTTTTAGCTCAATGTGGCCCCCCAGTCAAAAGGTTTGGACGCCCCTGGGCTACACCCTGGGCCAGTAAAACAACTTCTTGATTGGACAGCACACTTGCAGACTCACCATGATGGTGGCGGTGGCTGTGGAGTACTCTCCTCCTCCCCAGCATTCCCCGATGTTAGGACACCTGGCTTCCTCACACACCTGCGTACACACGTGTTCTTTATTGGCACCTTTCTAAGCTGCACCTCAGTTCACTGCTCTTATGTCCTGATCACAGTGTGTGCATCTTACAGTGTGAAGATTGAGGTCTCTCAGCGTGTTCTTCAGCTTGTTGTAGTTCTTCCCAATGGGGATCTCGGTCTTCAGCCAGGGAGGCAGTCGCAGCCTGGAGCACACACACTTTTACACACACTAATCATTCTTTAGTCAACATTCTTCATGGACATGAGAGCAGAGGAGTTAGGTTGTTAGGATGATGTTACTTGTTGTTCCAGTAATACTCTGACTTTAAAGTCAATTACATAATTATAATAATACAATTCTAACTGGATCTCAAAGTGCTACAAAGTTAAAAAAGAGGGTTAAAATCAACTTTTTTTTTCCAGAATATCACATCTTTACATTATAATATTATTACAGCTGAAATTATTACTTTTTCCTTGTATTATTGCACATTTATTTTCTTAATATTTTGTTGGCAAATAATTCAAACTTAATAGACATACTGCTCTGACTTTTACTCATAATTAGGGCCCGCAATGGCCCATTGCATAAGGACTCCCACAGGGAGTCCTTATGCAATGGGACATAAGGACCTATTGTTATTCTAAGGTTTTATTAGGGCCCGCAATGGCCCATTGCATAAGGACTCCCACAGGGAGTCCTTATGCAATGGGACATAAGGACCTATTGTTATTCTAAGGTTTTATTAGGGCCCGCAATGGCCCATTGCATAAGGACTCCCACAGGGAGTCCTTATGCAATGGGACATAAGGACCTATTGAATTTCTAAGGTTTTATTATTATTATTATTATTATTATTATTCTTTTTTCTTCCGCCGCCAGTTTGCGCTGCAATTTGACCCACTTAACATGCTTCAAAACTCACCATATTTGACCCACACATCAGGACCTGCGAAAATTACCTTTTTTAAAAAAAAACCAAACTGCAAAAATCAAAATTGCGCTCTAGCGCCCCCTAGGAAAAAAAAAAAACTAGACTGCCTGTAACTCCCACTAGGAAGGTCAGAAAGACATGAAACAAAATCCTCTATGTAGGTCTGACTCAGACCTAACTTTCATAATGGTACATTCTCGGGCTAAAATCAACAGGAAGTTGGCTATTCCCCCTTCAAGACAAAAAAAGTACTAAAAAACCACACTTTTGGCTCTTTGAGCTGCATTTTGACCCCCTTAACATGCTTCAAAACTCACCAAACTGAACACACACATCAGGACTGGCAAATACTGTGATCTAATAAAAAAACCTAACCCCAAATTCAAAAATTGCGCTCTATAGCAATTTTTGAATAAAACGGAGAAATAACTGCTCCTCGGAAGAAAAAAAATTACAAAACTGCCTGTAACTCCCACTGGGAAGATCGGAGAGACATGAAACAAAAACCTCTCCGTAGGTCTCACTTAGACCTACATTTCATAAATTGACAACCCCCAGCAAAAATCTACAGGAAGTTTGCTATTCCCCCTTCAACACTACATTTTTGTAAAAACCCGTCACCTTTCTTCAAACATTATCTCCTCTGAGCGCGTTTGTTGTTTCGGCTTCAAACTAACACAGGAGAGAGATTGAACCCTTCTGATTAAAAGTTGGTGAAAGAGTTGTGATACCTGCTCCGGTTTTGATTTTATGACCCTTCAAAGACCCGCTGCGCTGATGCTCCTGCGGTGCTGTTTTTTTAAGATGGCTGCTCAAAAGCAGGAAGCACCAACGTGCCCACACAATGCAGACAAGGTAGGTACACTAGACAAAAGTCTTGGGACACTTCAGACTAAAAGTAGACAAAAGTATTGGGACACTTAGGACTAGCACCTGCCAAATACGCGGGCCCGAACAACGCTGCTTGCAGCTTTAATTATTATTCTTTTTTCTTCCGCCGCCAGATTAAACTGTAATTTGACCCACTTAACATGCTTCAAAACTCACCATATTTGACCCACACATCAGGACCTGCGAAAATTACCTTTTTAAAAAAAAACCAAACCCCAAAACTCAAAATTGCGCTCTAGCGCCCCCTAGGAAAAAAAAAAACTAGACTGCCTATATCTCCCACTAGGAAGATCGGAGAGACATGAAACAAAAACCTTTATGTAGGTCTGACTCAGACCTACTTTTCATAATTGTATATCATCGGGCAGAAATCTACAGGAAGTTGGCTATTCCCCCTTCAAGACAAAAAAAGTACTAAAAAACCACACTTTTGGCTCTTTGAGCTGCATTTTGACCCCCTTAACATGCTTCAAAACTCACCAAACTGAACACACACATCAGGACTGGCAAATACTGTGATCTAATAAAAAAACCTAACCCCAAATTCAAAAATTGCGCTCTATAGCAATTTTTGAATAAAACGGAGAAATAACTGCTCCTCGGAAGAAAAAAAATTACAAAACTGCCTGTAACTCCCACTGGGAAGGTCGGAGAGACATGAAACAAAAACCTCTCCGTAGGTCTTACTTAGACCTACATTTCATAAATTGACAACCCCCAGCAAAAATCTACAGGAAGTTTGCTATTCCCCCTTCAACACTACATTTTTGTAAAAACCCGTCACCTTTCTTCATTAGGGCCCGCAATGGCCCATTGCATAAGGACTCCCACAGGGAGTCCTTATGCAATGGGACATAAGGACCTATTGTTATTCTAAGGTTTTATTATTATTCTTTTTTCTTCCGCCGCCAGATTAAACTGTAATTTGACCCACTTAACATGCTTCAAAACTCACCATATTTGACCCACACATCAGGACCTGCGAAAATTACCTTTTTTTAAAAAAAACCAAACCCCAAAACTCAAAATTGCGCTCTAGCGCCCCCTAGGAAAAAAAACAACTAGACTGCCTATATCTCCCACTAGGAAGATCGGACAGACATGAAACAAAAACCTGTATGTAGGTTTGACTTAGACCTAGTTTTCATAATTGTATATCCTCGGGCTAAAATCAACAGGAAGTTGGCAATTCCCCCTTCAAGACAAAAAAGTACTAAAAACAGTCACTTTTGCCTCTTTGAGCTGTAATTGTACCCCCTTAACATGCTTCAAAACTCACCGAACTGAACACACACATCAGGACTGGCTAAAATTGTGATCTAATGAAAAAACCTAACCCCAAATCTAAAAATTGTGCTCTACAGCAATTTTTTAATAAAACGCACAAAAAACTACTCCTCGGATGAAAAAAATGACACAACTGCCTGTAACTCCCACTGGGAAGGTCGGAGAGACATGAAACAAAAACCTCTATGTAGGTCTCACTTAGACCTACATTTCATAAATTGACAACCCCCAGCAAAAATCTACAGGAAGTTTGCTATTCCCCCTTCAACACAAAATTTTTGTAAAAACCCGTCCCCTTTCTTCAAACATTATCTCCTCTGAGCGCGTTTGTTGTTTCGGCTTCAAACTAACACAGGAGAGAGATTGAACCCTTCTGATTAAAAGTTGGTGAAAGAGTTGTGATACCTGCTCCGGTTTTGATTTTATGACCCTTCAAAGACCCGCTGCGCTGCTGTTTTTTTAAGATGGCTGCTCAAAAGCAGGAAGCACCAACGTGCCCACACAATGCAGACAAGGTAGGTACACTAGACTAAAGTCTTGGGACACTTCAGACTAAAAGTAGACAAAAGTATTGGGACACTTAGGACTAGCACCTGCCAAATACGCGGGCCCGAACAACGCTGCTTGCAGCTTTAATGTTACAATTGTATCCTTATGAAATTATGAGTTTTCTACTAAACCCAAAAGCGGTGAATTCGTCACGTTGTGTAAATGGTCAATAAAAAGAGAATCATCTTCAACTTATATTCAATTGAATAGACTGCAAAGACAAGATATTTCATGTTCACACTGAGAGACTTTCTTATTTGATGCAAATATTCGCTCATTTGGAATTTGACGCCTGCAACGTGTTTCAAGAAAGCTGGCACAAGTGGCAAAAAAGAGGGAGAAAGTTGAGGAATGCTCATAAAAGACTTATTTGGAACATCCCACAGGTGAACAGGCTAATTGGGAACAGGTGGGTGCCATGATTGGGTATAAAAGCATGAAATGCTCAGTCGTTCACAAACAAGGACGGGGGCGAGGGTCGCCACTTTGTCAACAAATGCCTGAGCAAATTGTTTAAAAACAACATTTCTTAAGCAGCTATTGTAATATCATCAAAAGGTTCAGAGAATCTGGAGAAATCACTGCACGTAAGCCATGATATTACACACCTTGGATCCCTCAGGCGGTACTGCATCAAAAAGCGACATCGGTGTGTAAAGGATATCACCACATGGGTTCAGGAACACTTCAGAAAACCACTGTCAGCAACTACAGTCGGTCGCTACATCTGTAAGTGCAAGTTAAAACTCTACTATGCGAAGCTAAAGCCATTTATCAACAACACCCAGAAACGCCGCCGGCTTCGCTGGGCCCGAGCTCATCTAAGATGGACTGATGAAAAGTGTTCTGTGGTCTGACGAGTCCACATTTCAAATTGTTTTTAGAAAGTGTGGACGTCATGTCCTCCGGACCAAAGAGGGACAGAACCATGCGGACTGTTCTAGGCGCAAAGTGTTAAAAGGCAGCATGTGTGATGGTATGGGGGGTGTATTAGTGGCCAAGACATGGGTAACTTACACATCTGTGAAGGCACCATTAATGCTGAAAGGTACATACAGCTTTTGGAACAACATATGTTGCCATCCAAGCAACGTTACCATGGACGCCCCTGCTTATTTCAGCAAGATAATGCTAAGCTGCGTGTTACAACAGCGTGGCTTCATAGTGAAATAGTGCGGGTACTAGACTGGCCTGCCTGTAGTCCAGACCTGAAAATGTGTGGTGCAATATGAAGGCTAAAATATGAGAAGGGAGACAGTTGAACAACTTAAGCTGTACATCAAGCAAGAATGGGAAAGAATTCCACTTCAAAAATGTGTCTCCTCAGTTCCCAAACCTTTACTGAGTCTTGTTAAAAGGAAAGGCCATGTAACACACTGGTAAAAATGCCTTTTTTGCAATGTGTTGCTGCCATTAAATTCTAAGTTCATGATTATTTGCAAAAGTGAAGAGAAGTATTTAACACACCTCTCGCCCTTCTGCCTCTTCAAGTCGCCTCTGTACTCCTCCCACTTGCTTTTCTCCGACAGTTCCCCGGAAATGAAGTCCTGCAGCGAGGGTCCATGGTCACTGTCCTCGTGGCCCAGCGGTCCTTTGCTCCGGTCAGCCCGGATCCGGGAGGACTTGGCGGCGGAGGATGTGTTGCTGGCGTAAACCTGCGGGAGATATTTCACTGATGACAGGTACGATGATTCCCGAGCGTGGCCACCGCTGCTGCTCACTGCTCCCCTCACCTCCCATGGGGGGGTGAACATGGGGATGGGGTCAAATTTCACCACACCTGGTGTGTGTGAGACAATCATTGGAACATTAACATGAACTAAACCCACACAATAATATTACTTAGTGTACTTAGTGTGTGTGAGTCAATCATTGGAACATTAACATTAACTAAAGCCAGGTCCTCGCACACAATAATATCACTTAGTGTGTGTGAGACAATCATTGGAACATTAACATGAACTAAACCCACACAATAATATTACTTAGTGTACTTAGTGTGTGTGAGACAATCATTGGAACATTAACATTAACAATAATATTACTTACTGTGTGTGAGACAATCATTGGAACAATAATATTAACAATAATATTACTTAGTGTACTTAGTGTGTGTGAGACAATCATTTGAACATTAACATGAACTAAACCCACACAATAATATTACTTAGTGTACTTAGTGTGTGTGAGACAATCATTGGAACATTAACATGAAGTAAACCCACACAATAACATTACTTAGTGTACTTAGTGTGTGTGAGACAATCATTGGAACAATAATATTAACAATAATATTACTTAGTGCACTTAGTGTGTGTGAGACAATCATTGGAACATTAACATGAACTAAAGCCACACAATAATATTACTTAGTGTACTTAGTGTGTGTGAGACAATCATTGGAACATTAACATGAACTAAACCCACACAATAACATTACACAGTGTACTTAGTGTGTGTGAGACAATCATTGGAACAATAATATTAACAATAATATTACTTAGTGCACTTAGTGTGTGTGAGACAATCATTGGAACATGAACTAAACCCACACAATAACATTACTTAGTGTACTTAGTGTGTGTGAGACAATCATTGGAACAATAATATTAACAATAATATTACTTAGTGCACTTAGTGTGTGTGAGACAATCATTGGAACATTAACATGAACTAAACCCACACAATAATATTACTTAGTGTGTGTGAGACAATTATTGGAACATTAACATGAACTAAACCCACACAATAATATTACTTAGTGTGTGTGAGACAATCATTGGAACATTAACATTAACAATAATATTACTTAGTGTGTGTGAGACAATCATTGGAACAATAATATTAACAATAATATTACTTAGTGTACTTAGTGTGTGTGAGACAATCATTTGAACATTAACATGAACTAAACCCACACAATAATATTACTTAGTGTACTTAGTGTGTGTGAGACAATCATTGGAACATTAACATGAAGTAAACCCACACAATAACATTACTTAGTGTACTTAGTGTGTGTGAGACAATCATTGGAACAATAATATTAACAATAATATTACTTAGTGTACTTAGTGTGTGTGAGACAATCATTGGAACGTTAACATGAACTAAACCCACACAATAATATTACTTAGTGTGTGTGAGACAATCATTGGAACATTAACATGAACTAAAGCCACACAATAATATTACTTAGTGTACTTAGTGTGTGTGAGACAATCATTGGAACATTAACATGAACTAAACCCACACAATAATATTACTTAGTGTACTTAGTGTGTGTGAGACAATCATTGGAACATTAACATGAACTAAACCCACACAATAACATTACACAGTGTACTTAGTGTGTGTGAGACAATCATTGGAACAATAATATTAACAATAATATTACTTAGTGCACTTAGTGTGTGTGAGACAATCATTGGAACATGAACTAAACCCACACAATAACATTACTTAGTGTACTTAGTGTGTGTGAGACAATCATTGGAACAATAATATTAACAATAATATTACTTAGTGCACTTAGTGTGTGTGAGACAATCATTGGAACATTAACATGAACTAAACCCACACAATAATATTACTTAGTGTGTGTGAGACAATCATTGGAACATTAACATGAACTAAACCCACACAATAATATTACTTAGTGTGTGTGAGACAATCATTGGAACATTAACATGAACTAAACCCACACAATAGCATTACTTAGTGTACTTAGTGTGTGTGAGACAATCATTGGAACATTAACATGAACTAAACCCAGGTCCTTGCACACAATAATATCACTTGTGTGTGAGACAATCATTGGAACATTAACATGAACTAAACCCACACAATAATATTACTTAGTGTACTTAGTGTGTGTGAGACAATCATTGGAACATTAACATTAACAATAATATTACTTAGCAAACACTAAAGTTCGGCTATGGCGCAATTATGAAAGCAAGGCCTCATTTGACGCCAGTTCAATTTAGACCCTCCATAGCGGATTGACTGAGCAGAAGTGAAATACTGACATGTGAAATAGTTGTCGTTGTCAGCAGCCAGGGGCGCTTCGAGGAGAAACTGCCGACAATGTTGCGACTTTGCTTGAGCAGCGCCATGACGTTAGCTAGCATAGAGTGCGAGGAGCAGCACAGCTCGGCCGGCGGCTAGTCTGGTCTGGTGATGCGTTCAATGACGGCGCCAGAAGTGGTAGAACAGAAACATTGCAGTTCGCAATGTCATATACACACGTTTGAGTTTAGATTTTAAGTCAGGTGTGTCAAACTCGTTTTCATTAAGGGCCACATTGCAGTTATTCACAGTTTTAACAGTGAATAATATACAGTATGAAAATAAATGTGTATATATAAAACATTTATATACTTGTTTCTTTTTACTTAAACTGTACAAAACCAAATCTTTAGACTGTGCTGTATAAAACTGGCAGCTCATTTGCCACAATTTTACCGTAATATTTGCAGTTAAAAAATTTTTTTTTTAAAGCATATAAAATAAAAAAATACATAAAATTAAATTAAATGTTTTTTTTAACTTAATGAATAATAATAATAATAATACATTTGTAACGCACTTTACATTTGTTATAATCTCAAAGTGCTACAAAGTATAAAAAAAGAGAAAAATAAAATAGAAAGTTAGAATATATAATAGAAAATTAAAATAGAAACAAAAACATGAAACACACTAGATAAACACTAGATAAAACAGAAACATAGATAAAATAGAAATAAAAACATGACATTTTTTATACTGTAAAATCTACGGTTGTTGTGTTTTATAGTGTATTATTACTACATATTGAAAGTTGAACAATTTGACTGTAAAATTTTTACATGGACAGTTTGTTGGATTACTTGCTTTGAACTCATAAGTCAAGCAGATATTTAAGTACTGTATAAAACTGGCATCTCATTCGCCACAATTTTTTTTTACAGCATATAAAATAAATAAAAATATGAAATTAAATGAAATGTTTTTTTATGTAAAAATTAATGCACATTTTTTATACTGTAAAATCTACGGTTGTTGTGTTTTATAGTGTATTACTATATATTGGAAGTTGAAAAATGTTACTGTAAAATTTTTACATGAACATTTTGTTGAAGTCATAAGTCAAGCAGATATTTAAGTACTGTATAAAACTGGCAGCTCATTCGCCACAATTTTACCGTAATATTTGCAGTCTTTTTTTTTTTTTTTTTACAGCGTATAAAATAAAAAAATATCTTAAATTAAATGTTTTTTTACGTAAAATTAATGCAAAAGTTTTATAGTGTAAAATCTACGGTTGTTGTGTTTTATAGTGTAATATTACTATATATTGAAAGTTGAACATTTTTTACATGAACAGTTTGTTGAACTCATAAGTCAAGCAGATATTTAAGTAATCTATAACTGGCAGCTCATTCGCCACAATTTTACCGTAATATTTGCAGGTTTTTAAAATTATTTTTTTACAGCATATAAAATAGAAAAATACATGAAATTAAATTAAATGTTTTTTTAACTTAATGAATAACAATAATGATAATTAATTACATTTGTAACGCACTTTACATTTGTTAAAATCTGAAAGTGCTACAAAGTATAAAAAAAAGAAAAAAGAAAATAGAAAGTTAGAATATATAATAGAAAATAAAAATAGAAATAAAAACATGGAAAACACTAGATAAACACTAGATAAAACAGAAACATAAATAAAATAGAAATAAAAACATGAAAGAAGTTCATGCACATTTTTTATACTGTAAAATCTACGGTTGTTGTGTTATAGTGTATTATTACTATATATTGAAAGTTGAAACATTTTACTGTAAAATTTTTACATGAACAGTTTGTTGAACTCATAAGTCAAGCAGATATTTAAGTACTGTATAAAACTGGCAGCTCATTCGCCAGAATGTTACCGTAGTATTTGCAGTTTTTTTTTACAGCATATAAAATAAAAAAATGTATGATATTAAATTAAATGTTTTTTTTACGTAAAAATTAATGCACATTTTTTACAATGTAAAATCTATGATTGTTGTGTTTTATAGTGTATTAATACTGTATATTGAAAGTTGAAAAATGTTACTGTAAAATTTTTACATGAACAGTTTGTTGAACTCATAAGTCAAGCAGATATTTAAGTACTGTATAAAACTGGCAGCTCATTCGCCACAATTTTACCGTAATATTTGCATTTTTTTTTACAGCATATAAAATAAATAAAAATATGAAATTAAATGAAATGTTTTTTTTATGTAAAAATTAATGCACATTTTTTATACTGTAAAATCTACGGTTGTTGTGTTTTATAGTGTATTACTATATATTGGAAGTTGAAAAATGTTACTGTAAAATTTTTACATGAACATTTTGTTGAAGTCATAAGTCAAGCAGATATTTAAGTACTGTATAAAACTGGCAGCTCATTGGCCACAATTTTACCGTAATATTTGCAGTCTTTTTTTTTTTTTTTTACAGCGTATAAAATAAAAAAATATCTTAAATTAAATGTTTTTTTACGTAAAATTAATGCAAAAGTTTTATAGTGTAAAATCTACGGTTGTTGTGTTTTATAGTGTAATATTACTACGGTATATATTGAAAGTTGAACATTTTTTACATGAACAGTTTGTTGAACTCATAAGTCAAGCAGATATTTAAGTAATCTATAACTGGCAGCTCATTCGCCACAATTTTACCGTAATATTTGCAGGTTTTTAAAATTATTTTTTACAGCATATAAAATAAAAAAATACATGAAATTAAATTAAATGTTTTTTTAACTTAATGAATAACAATAATGATAATTAATTACATTTGTAACGTACTTTACATTTGTTAAAATCTGAAAGTGCTACAAAGTATAAAAAAAAAGAAAAAAGAAAATAGAAAGTTAGAATATATAATAGAAAATAAAAATAGAAATAAAAACATGAAAAACACTAGATAAACACTAGATAAAACAGAAAAATAGATAAAATAGAAATAAAAACATGAAAGAAGTTCATGCACATTTTTTATACTGTAAAATCTACGGTTGTTGTGTTATAGTGTATTATTACTATATATTGAAAGTTGAAACATCTACTGTAAAATTTTTACATGAACAGTTTGTCGAACTCATAAGTCAAGCAGATATTTAAGTACTGTATAAAACTGGCAGCTCATTCGCCAGAATGTTACCGTAGTATTTGCAGTTTTTTTTTTACAGCATATAAAATAAAAAAATGTATGATATTAAATTAAATGTTTTTTTTACGTAAAAATTAATGCACATTTTTTACAATGTAAAATCTATGATTGTTGTGTTTTATAGTGTATTAATACTGTATATTGAAAGTTGAAAAAATGTTACTGTAAAATTTTTACATGAACAGTTTGTTGAACTCATAAGTCAAGCAGATATTTAAGTACTGTATAAAACTGGCAGCTCATTCGCCACAATTTTACCGTAATATTTGCATTTTTTTTACAGCATATAAAATTAAAACATTTTATGAAATGAAATGAAATGTTTTTTTTACGTAAAAATTAATGCAAATTTTTTATAATGTAAAATCTATGGTTGTTGTGTTTTATAGTGTATTATTACTATATATTGAAAGTTGAAAATTTGACTGTAAAAGTTTTACATGAACAGTTTGTTGAAGTCATAAGTCAAGCAGATATTTAAGTACTGTATAAAAACTGGCAGCTCATTTACCATATTTTTATTTTTACAGCATATAAAAGAAAAAAATATATGGAATGAAATTAAATGTTTTTATACGTAACAATTCATGCAAGTTTTTTTATACTGTAAAATCTACGGTTGTTGTGTTTTCTAGTGTATTATTACTATATCTTAAAATTTTAGATATTTTACATGAACAGTTTGTTTGATTACTTACTTTGAACTCATAAATCAAGCTGCTATTTAAGTACTGTATAAAACTGGCAAAGTAAACCCCGCTAAAGAAAGTAAAAGTAAATATAAGAGAAAAGACAAATGAGATTAGAATAAAATATATATAAATAGATAAAATACATTAAAAACTGGTCTCATTTAAAACACCTTGAATCTCTCCAATAAAGATAATAATATAAGTTTGTTTTTTTTTTTTTTTGTTTTTTTTACCTTTAACCTTATTCCGGGATTTAATTAACAACTTGAAATAACTAAAATAGGTTGTGATTTATCTGAGCTCCATTGAGCATGTCTGATGACGTCACGCACGTACGCTACAACAGCGTCGTGACGTACTTCCGCCTTCCTTTCCTCTACTACCGGCGAGGTGAGGCCAACAAAACATGTTCCATCCTCGGACTTAATCTAGGTCAATCTGCTAAAAGTGCGCATCACATTTGCTTCTAACTTGCTTATTTCAATGTGGGAACTAATACGTTTTAAGTGGGAGCCACTATTTTGTCAACAACATGTCCGTGAGGGGCTAAATTGTGGCTTTAGCGGTCAGGCCTGGTCGGGTTGGAAAGGCCTCTGTTGCTGCTGTGGACCGCAACGAATAAACTTCAGATATTTATTATGTTCTACGCTGGTAATAATTTCATGAGAGGTTCAATGAAATGAATAATACGGACTTAAGTGTAGAAACATTAGCTAGCTGAGCATTAGCGAGCTAATACGATGAGGTGTACCATGAGTTGATTAACGTGGACCCCGACTTAAACAAGTTGAAAAACTTACTGGGGTGTTACCATTTAGTGGTCAATTGTACGGAATATGTACTGTAAAAAGTTTCAATCAATCAATCAAAAAAGCTCCCTCGCGCATGTATAATGTGGTTACAAGTGAAAACATGAGCACTCATTAATCAAAGTTTTCTGGTCCAAACGACAGAATGAAGACCATTCTCAGCAGTCAGACTGTCGACATCCCCGACAATGGTAAGAAAAACATGTTGTGGTTGTCTTGGTTCTCTCTGCTTACCTCTTCTGCATCCCCCCCCCCGCAGTCGAGGTGAAGCTGAAGGGGCGCAGAGTGACCGTCAAGGGTCCCCGCGGCAAACTCATCAGGGAGTTCAGCCACATCAACCTGGACCTCAGTCTTTTGGGCAGGAAGAACAAGAAGGTATGAAAGAAGACTTTAAGAGAAATTGCACTTTTTTTTTAAAAAACATTTTGCTTATCGATCACAATTATTAGAGACGGGACAAAAAATGTGTCTCGTTCGTTGTAGCATACCTGCCAACTACCCCGGTTTTCCCGTAATTCGTACGGTTTTCATCAACCTATTCCGGGTTACGGTTGCAGTGATAAAAAATACGGTTTTTCATTAAATAAAAAAAAAAAAAAAGGGTGAAAACTACTCGAATTGCACCTTGTGCTGACAAGATTTTTCGATCGGACACGGAGGAATTAGCGTTGTAAAGGACCACGTTGGGACAAAAAAAACCAAGTCTAATGCCGTTGCTATCGATACAAGTGGAAAACTTTCAACGTTTTTCGTCGCCCAAACAGATTCTTTGGATGTGATAAATGCCGAAGTTTTATTTACGGAGGCAATAATTGAGCATGGACTTCCAATCGCACTGGCTGATCACATGGGACAGTTAAATGTTTGTAATGCAACCTTTAAAAATCATTACGCGGTGATCGCGGTCCCAAAAATAAACTTTTCTTGCATGATAATGTCCAGAAAAATTCGCTTTATATTACTATAGAGTCCTTTTAACGAATGAGTTTGATGGTTTATCACAAACCTTAAATGAAAGAAGTCCTTTGTTCTCCTGCACCATGCATGCGCTTTGGCCTTGCTTCGTGTTTGGTGCGCAATCCTGTCGGCTGTATTTCACAGCACGACATACTGTTAAAAGTGTTTATACTATTTATGCTTTCAAGTCCAAGTTGAAGAAATCTTGTTAAATGTTGACAGCATAACTACCAAAATACAGAAGTATGTCCTTAATATTTTTGCAGTGCTATTTCTGTTGAAAAGTTCAAATGATTACATTAGAGATGTGATGTGCCACTTTTCAAGTAAAGTCTTGTGAAAGTTTGACAGGATAACTGGCATTAACTGTCAAAATAATTTCAAACTATTGAAGTTAGCTTACAGAATAAACATGTCAATCAACCCATATGATTTTTGCTGTAATATTTTTGTTTTGAAAAGTCACTGTGACTGATAGAAAAGTGATGGTTTTAGCAACATTTTAACCTGTCTGAATGCTAATAATCATTTTGCGTCGGCCTGAACCCCCCACCCTGGACCCTGGCTACTAGGTTTTTCTGATTTCAAAAGTTGGCAGGTATGAAACATGCATAAACTTCAGTCTCTCTTTGAATTCTTTCGATTTTTGAGAGCGCTATGTGTGCAGAACTAACTGCTGCCTAGTCAGAATGTATCGAGCACCAGCAGCTATTGCTGTGCACGCGCAGCTGTGTGTTGAAAGCTTAGTTAGCATAGCAGCAAAGCAAAATGACTTGCTTATAAGATGGGCAAGTAAAAGTTCAACGATTTGTCTCCTGAACCATCAATTTAATGCATGGTTGGATGGAAACGTATAAAGTGTTTAGTACCCAGATGTGCAGCCATGGAGGAGGGAAGCGTTTGTAAACATGGCGGTCAAAGTGATTGGAATGATCATGTGAAAGTCAAAAATCCAGGATAAGTCGGTGTCAGAAGATGCTAAAACGCCACTAACGCTTGCACAACTTTACAAAGTAACCCCCCCCCAAAGGAGTGTTATGTGGGTTAAGTAGCGCCACTTGCTGAAGGAGATCAATATGAGATGTTTAGTAGTGAAATCGTACTATTACATACAGTAAGTACAAGGTCATTTCTCTTTGTGCTAGTAATGTACTCAGCTGTAAAACTACAAAACATAATTCTCTTGTATTATTTCTATTATTTGTTTCAGTAATTTCAGGTCAGCTTCTCATGCATAATCTATTCTCCAAGTTTATACAGCAAACATCATTAAAAGTGTTTACACTCATCTTATTATGGGGTGAGGAAAGCAATGGAGATTTGCCAATGTCATCTTGTCATGCCTAAATAAAAACTAATAAGCAATATGTTTTCAAAAAAACAGGTCAAGATGTATCCATACACTGCTAATAGAAAATGAGCTGAGCACATTTGAATAGTATCTCCATTATTCTCATCCAAATTGTGTTTGAGGCTTGCAAGCTGTAATCACCGTCCTTCTCTTTAGACTGCACACAGTTTTTCACTACTTTGTGCAGATACATTAGTAATGTAGATGTTTTATCGCTTTGCTGCATTCTGACAGCTGAAAAAAACATGACCAAAGTTAACCATTTAGCTTTAGCAGAGATGCTAACTGTCCCTTTCACAGACAATACATTGTTGTGCTTTCCTCTACCATTGCTCATGTTGGTGTTACATGAAAACACCTGATATGAAGCACACTGCACCTTTTGCAAGAAAACACACATCTGAAAATTGGCTGTTACCCATGTTTGCTAATTTTTTTTTCTCCAATTCATACCTGCCAACTACTCCGGTTTTCCCGTAATTAGTACGGTTTTCATCAACCTATTCCGGGTTACGGTTGCAGTGATAAAAAATACGGTTTTTCATTAATTAAATTTTTTTTTTTTTTTTTAACTTTTATTCACGAAATCGCGTAACAACAATGACAATCGACACTGCTTCCCGTAACTTCCTATCGAGCCATTCCGAATGCCATGCGCGAGGCTATTTATAGCACCGCTGCCAAGCACGAGGCACCAGTTGCCATTGTTTCCAAACGAGCGAACGATCATGGAATCAACCGGAGAAAAATCGCAAACGAGTCTTAAACCGAAAAGAAAACCGCAGTCATTCCGTGAAGAATATTCAAAAGCCTATCCGGGAATAATTATCCGTTCCAAAAAGGGTGAAAACTACGCGAATTGCACCTTGTGCAGACAAGATTTTTCGATCGGACACGGAGGAATTAGCGATGTAAAAGACCACGTTGGGACAAAAAAACACAAGTCTAATGCCGTTGCTAGCGATACAATTTGGATTTTAGCCACAAAAAGGTAATGACACCAATGTTATCTATTGGAATTGTTTAGTACTGTTATACTGTTAAAAGTGTTTATACTATTTATGCTTTCAAGTCCAAGTTGAAGAAATCTTGTTAAATGTTGACAGCATAACTACCAAAATACAGAAGTATGTCCTTAATATTTTTGCAGTGCTATTTCTGTTGAAAAGTTCAAATGATTACATTAGAGATGTGATGTGCCACTTTTCAAGTGTCTGATGGCTTAAATTAATTTTCATCAATTTTTCATATTTTGAATTCTTTTGAAAGGCTTACAAAAAAACTACATTTGAATTGTAATTCCATGCTATTGACAGGACTATTAATTTTAATGAAGTTAGCTTACCATGTTTACAGTATGATAATTGTGATAGAAATGTGAATTTTAGGCACAGAATATTTTTTACAATTGAACAAGGCAGTAGATTATACAAGCTTGGTCAGAAAGTTAATAATGACACCAATTTTTTTTTTAATGGAATTGTTTAGTACTGTTTTACCATTTGTTTACTGTAAAAAGTGTTTATACTTTCAATTAACAAATTGAAGTCTTGTGAAAGGTTGACGGGATAACTGGCATTAACTGTCAAAATAATTTCAAACTATTGAAGTTAGCTTACAGAATAAACATGTCAATTAACCCATATGATTTTTGCTGTAATATTTTTGTTTTGAAAAGTCACTGTGACTGATAGAAAAGTGATGGTTTTAGCAACATTTTAACCTGTCTGAATGCTAATAATCATTTTGCGTCAGGGGGCTAAGCCTGAACCCCCCACCAGGACTTTGTCCTGGAACTACCGGGGCCTGCGGCCCCTGGACCCTGGCTACTAGGTTTTTCTGATTTCAAAAGTTGGCAGGTATGCCAATTAGTTTACACTAGAGAGGCTTCTGGTGTGTCAAGTTAGTTTAACCATTTTGTTTTCCAATGTGAAAGAGCAGTGTATGAATTCATATACTTAAAATTGGACCTCTGATTTTTACTTTGTCCTTGTATTCCTTGTCCGTATGGACGTGAAATGGTCTTAAATTATTTTCAAGATGGTCTTAAAGTCTTAAATTTGACATGTTGAACCCTGGAGAGACCTTGTTAAAAGTGACTCTTGTCTTTCAGCTGCGTGTAGTGAAATGGTGGGGGAACCGGAAGGAGCTGGCAACAGTGCGCACCATCTGCAGTCACGTCCAGAACATGATCAAGGGAGTCACTCTGGTGAGAATACAATCGTTAGGCTAAATATGAAATGTATTACAAATAGTTGTTTAGTAGCTCACTCAGCAGGAATATTTTAACACCAAGCTGTCAAGACAGTTGTTCTCATTTGATATTATGTTCCGCCCACGCAACTTCCTGTTGTCCTAAATGTCTCCACTTGTCTCCCTGCAGGGTTTCCGGTACAAAATGCGTTCCGTGTATGCCCATTTCCCCATCAACGTCGTTGTTCAGGATAGCGGCAGCTTGGTGGAGATCAGGAACTTCTTGGGTGAGAAGTACATCCGTCGTGTCCAAATGAGGACAGGTGAGTGTTCACATGACTTGCATTTTGTCTTTCCTGAGAAGGACATGAGCTTCAACTCTTTCGCTTGCATGTTGCACTTTTGTTTTCCTGCTTTTGGCTGGTGATCGACCGATAGCTTTTTTTCTTTGACCAACACCTATTATTTGTAGTCAAGAAGGCCGATAATCGATATTTGGAGCCGACATTCAGTTGCAGGAAAAGTTACCTAAACATAAATAGTATACGTCAGTAAACAGCTGGACAAAGTTATTTAACATTGTCATTATTGGCTGTATTTTAACAAAACATTTTAGGGTACATTAAACATGTTTATTTTTGCATTTTAGTCTTTAAATAAAAATATTGAACATATGAGACACCTTTTCTTTTAGTAGTAAGTAAACAAACAAAGACTCCTAATTAGTCTGCAGTAACATATTGTGTCATTTATACACCTATTATTTTGTACACATTATTAAGGGCAAGTGGTAGAAACTGGATTATTCATCTGCTTGTTTTACTGTTAATATCTACTTTGTTTTAACATGTTCTATCTAAACTTCTGTTAAAATGTAATAATCACTTATTCATCTCTTCTTTGATACTTTACATTACCGTATTTTCCGCACTATAAGGCGCACCTAAAAACCACAAATTTTCTCAAAAGCTGACAGTGCGCCTTATAACCCGGTGCGCTTTATATATGGATAAATATTAAGATTCATTTTCATAAAGTTTAGGTCTCGCAACTACGGTAAACAGCCGCCATCTTTTTTCCCCGTAGAAGAAGCGCGCGGTGCATGCTGGGATATGTGACGTTTCATTTCCATTTGTGTGTTTATGTAAAGACCCCAAAATGGCTCCTATTAAGTGTGTTGTCTGTCTAATTATAAATAATGCAGACGAGGCGTGTTAACTGAGTTCTCAACGTTTACTCACAGCGTGCTAACTGGCAGCATACAACGCTTCTCAGGGCTACCGCGCATGCTCGTAACTATCGTTGCATGCTGGGTAGTGTAGTTGTTATATTTGCTAGCTCATAACAGCACATTGAGAGACACGCTTACGCGCTTAATTCAATACTCGCCGTCATTCCGGGTGGATTGACAAAAGACCTCCAGCCGCTAGATATTGGTGTCAACAGGGCATTCGAAGCTAGACTGCTAACTGCGTGGGAACAATGGATGACAGAAGGCGAACACACCTTCACTAAGACGAGGAGGCAGCGCCAGACGACGCCAACATCTGCCAGTGGATCGTAAATTTGCCCAACTTTTCACTTCGGACACCGAAGACGAAGGATTTACGAATGAAGAATAACTTCAGAAAGTGAGCGCTATGTTTATTTTGTGTGTTGTGACATTAACGTTCGAGCAACATTATGTTGCTATTGCTCTGCACTATTTTGAATTTTACTATGTTTGTGATTGCACATTTGCGTACATTTTGGGAGTGAACAGAGTTGTTAGAACGCTGGTTTTTAATATATTATTAAAGTTTGACTGACCTATCTGACTGTTTTTTTGACATTCCCTTTAGCGCAGCGTAGGCGCGGCTTATAGTCCGGGGCGGCTTATTGGTGGACAAAGTTATGAAATATGCCATTCATTGAAGGTGCGGCTAATAATCCGGTGCGCCTTATAGTGCGGAAAATACGGTAGTTTTCGATGATACTACAAATTTGGGTATTCATCCGATACCAAGTAGTTACAGGATGATACAATGGTCATAATTTAAGTCCTGTGTCCAGGGACGTATTTCCTGACTTTATAAACATAATATAAATGGAAAAAAGCAAAAAAAGATTTTGTGATGCGAAAAAATATCGATGTTAGCATAGGGTTGGGCGATATGACTAAAAAATGTATCACGATATAAGTGTTTCATATCAGTCGATATTGATAATTATTGATTAAAAAAAACAAAACCTATTCTAAATAAAGACCAGGAGAAAAAAGACTGAATTTAAATACTTTTATTTTACCGTATTTTCCGCACCATAAGCCGCCCTGGGTTATAAGCCGCGCCTTCAATGAACGGCATATTTCAAAACTTTGTCCACCTATAAGCCGCCCCGTGTTATAAGCCGCATCTAACTGCGCTAAAGGGAATGTCAAAAAAACAGTCAGATAGGTCAGTCAAACTTTAATAATATATTAAAAACCAGCGTTCTAACAACTCTGTTCACTCCCAAAATGTACGGTAATGTGCAAATGTGCAATCACAAACATAGTAAAATTCAAAATAGTGCAGAGCAATAACATCAATAACTTAATGTTGCTCGAACGTTAATGTCACAACACACAAAATAAACATAACGCTCACTTTCTGAAGTTATTCTTCATTCATAAATCCCTCGAATTCTTCTCCTTCGGTGTCTGAATTAAAAAGTTGGGCGAATACGAAGTCATTGCCTTCCGGAAAGCTCGGACCACAGTTGTGACCGAAATATCCGCCCAGGCATTTACGATCCACTGGCAGATGTTGGCGTATGTCGTCCGGCGCTGTCTCCCTGTCTTAGTGAAGGTGTGTTCGCCTTCGGTCATCCATTGTTCCCACGCCGTTCGCAGTCGTGCTTTAAATGCCCTGTTGACACCAATATCGAGTAGTTGGAGTTCTTTGGTTAATCCACCCGGAATGACGGCGAGTGTTGTATTTGTGTGCTTCACTTGTTTTTTGACACCGTCTGTGATGTGGGCGCGCATGGAGTCGTATATCAACATGGAACACACAAAGGAAATGAAACGTAATACCCGCGCGCTTCTTCTTCTACGGGGGCGGGTGGTTGCTTACCGTAGAAGAAGAAGCGCTTCCTCTTCTACGGGGGCGGGTGCTTACCTTGGCGGTTGCTTACCATAGAAGAAGAAACGCTTCCTCTTCTACGGGGAAAAAAGATGGCGGCTGTTTACCGTAGTTGCGAGACCGAAACTTTATGAAAATAAATATTTATATTAATCCATATATAAGGCGCACCGGGTTATAAGCCGCACTGTCAGCTTTTGTGAAAATGTGTGGTTTTTAGGTGCGGCTTATAGTGCGGAAAATACGGTAAATATAAGTAGGTAGCATGTCCTTCGCTAATTGATCCACCACTGCATCCGTTATTTCTTTATAACGTTTTGAATTTTTGTCGTATGGCACTGCTGCCGAGTACCTCTCGATGGTGGTCTGTTGTTGCCGCTTCGGTGCTGTTCCACTTGCACCGGCTGATGTAGATGGTTGTGGCTGTTTGGTACTGCTGTACTCCAGCGGGTGAGAGCGGCTCAGGTGGTAAAATAAGTTTGTCGTGTTCTCAGACTTGGTCGGGACGACGACCTTGCAAAGTTTGCAGACAGTATTACCGTATTTTCCGCACTATAAGCCGCCCCGGGTTATTAGCCGCACCTTCAATGAATGGCATATTTCAAAACTTTGTTCACCTATAAGCCGCCCCGGGTTATAAGCCGCGCCTACGCTGCGCTAAAGGGAATGTCAAAAAAACAGTCAGATAGGTCAGTCAAACTTTAATAATATATTACAAACCAGCGTTCTAACAACTCTGTTCACCCCCAAAATGTAATGTGCAAATGTGCAATCACAAAAATAGTAACACTCAAATTAGTGCAGAGCAATAGCAACATCAATAACTCAACGTTGCTCGAACGTTAATGTCACACAACACACAAAATAAACATTTAAAGCTCACTTTCTGAAATTATTCCTCATCCATAAATCCCTCGAATTCTTCTTCAGTGTCTGAATTAACAAGTTGGGCGAATACGGCATCCAAAATGGCCGGCTCCGTCTGGTGGAAGTCATCAGAGTCAGTGTCGCTGTTGTTGTCCAGCAGTTCCGTGAATCCTGCCTTCCGGAAAGCTCGGACCACAGTTGAGACCGATATATCCGCCCAGGCATTTACAATCCACTGGCAGATGTTGGCGTATGTCGTCCGGCGCTGTCTCCCTGTCTTAGTGGCGCAGGTCATCTTGTTGCTTCCTCTACCTACGCACCATTTATGTTCAATTCTCTTGCTGCTGCCCTATTTCCGTGTTCTACTGCGTGACTTATTGCCTTGAGTTTGAATTCTGCGTTGTATGCGTGTCTCTTAATAGGAGCCATTTTGTGGTCTTTACAGATGTAAACACACAAATGAAATGAAACGTAATATCCGCGCGCTTCTTCTTCTACGGGGGCGGGTGCTTACCTTGGTGGTTGCTTACAGTAGAAGAAGAAGCGCTTCCTCTTCTACGGGGGAAAAAAGATGGCGGCTGTTTACCGTAGTTGCGAGACCTAAACTTTATGAAAATGAATCTTAATATTAATCCATATATAAAGCGCACCGGGTTATAAGCCGCACTGTCAGCTTTTGAGAAAATTTGTGGTTTTTAGGTGCGGCTAATAGTGCGGAAAATACGGTACTCTGATTCCGTGTTTTACTCCTCGTCGTCAGCTCGCCGTTGTTGCTTTTTTTCCCTTTTTTTTTTCCTGTTAGCATTTCCCAGAATGCCTTGCGGTTCAGGCTCGGCCGTGATAGGTTGAGAGGCCGAAGCCCTTCCTCTGCCTACACCCCCCAGAATGCCGTGCGGTTCCGGCTCGGCATTTCTTCCTATTTTTTTTCTAACAGAACTCAGTGAAATTATCGAACGTTCTATCGACCCCATTTTCTATTGATATTGATCACATGTCTATCACGATATATATTGTTATTGTTTTATCGCCCAGCCCTATGTTAGCATAGTATCGACTAGACATGCCCCCGTACTTGGTATCATTACAGTGTAGATCCACCCATGGAGTTTTGTTTACATTGTGACGCTACGGTGTGTAGTGAAGCATATTTGCTATTCCTTGTCCTGCATGGATGATACTTGTAAGAAATGTATTTTTTTTGTTGCCACGGAGGCGAGGATTAGTGATTTAGAAGTACCGTATTTTCCGCACCATAAGCCGCCCTGGGTTATAAGCCGCGCCTTCAATGAACGGCATATTTCAAAACTTTGTCCACCTATAAGCCGCCCCGTGTTATAAGCCGCATCTAACTGCGCTAAAGGAATGTCAAAAAACAGTCAGATAGGTCAGTCAAACTTTAATAATATATTAAAAACCAGCGTGATGTGGGCGCGCATGGAGTCGTATATCAACATGGACGGAGCTGCGTGAAAAAAGCCACCCGGCCTCTTCGCGTAAACTTATCTTAACCACTCGCTCATCTTTTCTTCATCCATCCATCCCTTCGAGTTAGCTTTTATGATGACGCCGGCTGGAAAGGTCTCTTTTGGCAAGGTCTTCCTTTTGAATATCACCATGGGTGGAAGTTTCTGGCCATTAGCATGGCAAGCTAGAACCACAGTGAAGGATGACTTCTCATTCCCTGTGGTGCGAATATTCACCGTACGTGCTCCCGTTGTATCCACAGTGCGGTTCACAGGAATATCAAAAGTCAGTGGAACCTCGTCCATGTTGATAATGTTCTCTGGCCGGATCTTTTTTTCAGCTATCTTGTTTTTACAATATGCACGGAAAGTAGCCAGCTTTTCTTGAAAGTCTTTAGGCAGTTGCTGTGAAATAGTAGTCCGTGTGCGGATGGAGAGATTGCGTCTTTTCATGAACCGGAAACCTGTCGCTTAGTAGGAGCCATTTTGTGGTCTTTACGGATGTAAACACACAAAGGAAATGAAACGTAATATCCGCGCGCTTTTTCTTCTTCTACGCGGGCGGGTGGTTGCTTACAGTAGAAGAAGAAGCGCTTCCTGTTCTATGGGGGCGGGTGCTTACCT
Organism: Nerophis lumbriciformis; assembly: GCF_033978685.3. Taxonomy (NCBI): domain Eukaryota; kingdom Metazoa; phylum Chordata; class Actinopteri; order Syngnathiformes; family Syngnathidae; genus Nerophis; species Nerophis lumbriciformis. Next base: position 38,042,147 of record NC_084572.2, on the reverse strand, counting down.
TGGCGGTTGCTTGCGTAGAAGAAGAAGCACTTCCTCTTCTACGGGGAAAAAAGATGGCGGCTGTTTACCGTAGTTGCGAGACCGAAACTTTATGAAAATGAATCTTAATATTAATCCATATATGAAGCGCACCGGGTTATAAGCCGCACTGTCAGCTTTTGAGTAAATTTGTGGTTTTTAGGTGCGGCTAATAGTGCGGAAAATACGGTAGCTAAAACACTGCAGATATGTTAGCTGTTAGCTAGCTAGTCATGTCCTAAAGCAGCTCTTCCTGAGGTTGTTTCAGTGTTATAACTTCACCTTTATCGTTAGTTTTTAAGCCAAAATGCGTCCTTTCTCCCTTTTCTGTCTACACACTGTCTGCTTGTAAGTACTCTGTGTGTGTGCTGCTGAATTTTAAAAACACCTTTCTGAAGATTTACTTAAATCACAATCCCCAGTTCAGGGTTTAAAATTGGGTTCATGGCTACATTTGGATTGTTAGGCCGTGGCTCAGGTCTGTGCTGTGGTCTGTGTAGCTTCACAGTCCAAACATTGTCCTGTTGTTTCTTTTGCAGGTGTGAATTGCATAGTCTCCGCAGCCCAGAAGGATGAGTTGGTGCTGGAGGGCAACGATATTGAGCTGGTGTCGAATTCAGGTACGTTATTACATCCTGTACTTGTGTGTGGGCAATAACAGCATTAATAACAAAGCTGTGAGCAAAATGACATGTCAAATAATAGTGGCAGTGTGTGTATATGTGATATTATACAGTAAGATACATGGAGCCTTTTATCCAAAGTACTTGCAGTGCAGCTGGGATAGACTCCATCCCCCGCAATGGATGCTCTTCAGAACATTTGTCATGGTCAGCCTCTGACAAAAAATACATTTTTTAAACAAAATTAACCTGTCAATTATTAGCAATATTAAAGGGGAACTGCACCTTTTTGGGAATATTGCCTATCATTCACAACCATTATGAAAGACATGACGATTAAAGGATTTTTTTAATGCATTCTAAATATAAAATAAAAGTCCGCTGGAAGCTCCACTATTCTGCCCTAGAAATCCATTAAATAACCATTCAAAAAGTGCTAACAATACTCATTTAAATTGGGTGACTTGAATATCAACCAAGTTTGAGTGATATTGGTATTATAAGCTATAGCAGCCACCTGATCACTTCCTGTGTGCCGATATTTACATAACTCACTTGCTCCCTGTAAGTTTATTGTAGATCATAAATCACGCCTCTCACCTGGACCGAAGGTGGCTGGTGATATAATCTGACAAGTTGGGACACTGACCGCCACTTAAGACCTGGAACTGGCGAGAACGACACGAAAAGCACTTGTTCCCCACTAGGGATGTCCCGATCCAGGTTTTTGCACTTCCGATCCGATACCGATATTGTTTTTGCATTTCCGATCCGATACCGATACTGACCGATACCGATACTGACCGATACTGGCCTATCCGAGCATGTATTAAAGTTTAAAGTTATTTAGCCTACTTAGTTGTCAGAATCATGTTGAAAAGGGTTTTAGTACTCTTGATAACTAGCCAGCTGAATTAGGGGAGTTTGAATAATACACAATGGTTGGTAACAAGAAACTGACCTGTTTATTCAAGGATAAACACAAAATAGACAAAATTATACATGACAAACAGAAATGGCATCATTGAACTAGGGCTGGGCGATATGGCCTTTTTTAAATATTGCGATATTTTAAGGCCATATTGCGATACACAATATATATCTGGATATTTTGCCTTAGCCTTGAATGAACACTTGATGCATATAATCACAGCAGTATGATGATTCTATGTGTTTTGATTGATTGATTGACACTTTTATTAGTAGGTTGCACAGTGAAGTACATATTCCGTACAATTGACCACTAAATGGTAACACCCCAATAAGTTTTTCAACTTGTTTAAGTCGGGGTCCACTTAAATTGATTCATGATACAGATATATACTATCAGATATATACTATCATCATAATACAGTCATCACACCAAATAATCACATTGAATTGTTTACATTATTTATAATCCAGGGTGTGGAGGGGGGCGCCGGATGTAAGTGTCAAAAAGACAGCCAAAAGAGTTTGATATGCGAGCACCTTAGAGGGAGCGTTGCTCGCACGGCTGCGCTAGCATCACAGCTAACGTTAGCCATGCTGCTACCTCTCTGCTGGGAGAGGACGTATACTTATGTGACGTATGTCGTGACAGTATGTGACGTGTGTAAGAAGGTGCGCTTGTCTGTCTGTGAGAGGGAGACACAGGAAAGTGTGAGAAGAGCCTGTCGTTTAATGCCAGCAGCTAAAAGCAACTGCGTGAGAATTGTGGATGTGTTGAAGGTGTGCTGGAAAATGCGGAACGGAAATTACGGAGCAGCAGAAAAGTATGGAATGTATTATTTAAATCGGTGCGTTGGAAAACACGGACCGGAGTTTTTAAAAAAACTGGATCTGGATCGGCATTTTCCCATGCCTTGCCGATACGCAATTTTTGGCAAATATCGGCAGCCGATCCGATCCAAATATCGGATCGGGACATCCCTATTCCCCACCACACATCCTTTTTTTGCTGGGATTATGAGACATTTTTCATCAAAATGGGAATATATGAACATCCCAGCAGTCGGCATTTTAATGACAGGCGACATTGTACAGTAAATGATGTTTTATTATGTTTGTTGCCTCTCAGAAAATCTGCAGTGAGTAATCGGTGAAGAAAAAACATCACATGTCGTGATGGGTTTTGAAATGAATGCGTCACGTATGATTTAAAATACGTAAATATTACTGTATATGGGCCTGTTACTACATTACATATATATACTTACATCATGTAGATAAAACCCTGATGGAGGTGTTTGGATGTTTATAGGCAGAATAGAACAGCTCCATTGGAAGTGGACTTTTGATCCATTTTATTTAATATTTAGAATGCACTCAAAAATCCCTTCGTCATGTCTTTCATAATGATTGTGAACGATAGGCAAAATTCTTAAAAAAAAGTGCAGTTCCCCTTTAATATTCAAACAGGAGAAATAGTGATTTTATTTATATTGTGATAAATATATCAACTGATATGAAAAAATATTGTGAACTTGTTTTTTGTTTTTTTTCCCATGTGGCCCAGCTCTGTTTGTTCAATATAAAGCTCTGTCTCATATCCAGCAGTCATCTAAGTGGCTAAATGTACACGTTGATGACAAAAGTATTTAAAAGTTATTAACCGAAAAGGCTTTTAAAAGACCATTTTACAAGATATTTGTTTGGCCCAAATTTGCCCGAGTCTGTTTAAATCAGAGGTGCTCACACTTTTTCTGCAGGCGAGCTACTTTTCAATTGATCAAGTCGTGGGGATCTACCTCATTCATATATATCATTTATATTTACTTATTTATGAAATATATGTTTTTGTTAATAAGTTAAAGGTGTTTAATGATAATGCAATCCTGTTTAACACACAGTTAATATTGTTAATAAGTTAAAGGTGTTTAATGATAATACAAGAATGTTTAATACATATAGTTAATATTGTTAACAAGTTAAAGGTGTTTAAAGATAATGCAAGCATGTTTAATACATATAGTTAATATTGTTAACAAGTTAAAGGTGTTTAATGATAATACAAGCATGTTTAATACATATAGTTAATATTATTAATAAGTTAAAGGTGTTTAAAGATAATACAAGCATGTTTAACACATATAGTTAATATTGTTAACAAGTTAAAGGTGTTTAATGATAATACAAGCATGTTTAACACATAGATTCCTTTCTTTCATGAAGACAAGAATATAAATTGGTGTATTACCTGATTCTGATGACTTGTATTGATTGGAATCAGACAGTGGGGCTAAAAACGTCCGCATTTTCGAATGGAGGAGAAAAAAATCCTCCTTTCTGTCCAATACCACATGAAAGTGGTTGGTTTTTGGCATCTTATTTGTCCAGCTTCCGTACTCCTTTGTATACACTTTACAAGGAATACATTGTCGGGAAACTCCGTAGCTTGCTAGCTTGTGCACGCCAGCTTTCTGAGACTCGTTTTGTTAGCGCAACTGTGCAACTGTGCAGTCGGTCTTTGGAGTTTTGACGACAGGTACGGCGCCAGAGTCTGTTGAAATAAAGTGTTTCTCGCCTTCCAGTCGGTAATTTTAATGAGCTGGCAGCAGCCAGCGTCATCTCAGAAGACCCTCGGGTGCCGTGAATGTCAATCAAGTGACGAAAGTGACGTCATAGTGAAGATTTATGATCGCTCATTTTTAGGACTATTTTTTTAATGCCTGGCTGGTGATCGACTGACACACCCTCCATGATCGACCGGTAGATCGCGATCGACGTAATGAGCACCCCTGGTTTAAATGTTTGATTTGAAATTGTGTGCCATTGAGACATTCATATTGATTTTATATATTCACTGTTGGAATTTAGTTTGAGAATAGTTAACTGTCACACTCTGCTATGATACCATCAACAGTGATACGGTTGTGTTGCCCATTGTGATATCATTTGAATGACTACCGTATTTTCCGCACCATAAGCCGCCCTGGGTTATAAGCCGCGCCTTCAATGAACGGCATATTTCAAAACTTTGTCCACCTATAAGCCGCCCCGTGTTATAAGCCGCATCTAACTGCGCTAAAGGAATGTCAAAAAAACAGTCAGATAGGTCAGTCAAACTTTAATAATATATTAAAAACCAGCGTGATGTGGGCGCGCATGGAGTCGTATATCAACATGGACGGAGCTGCGTGAAAAAAGCCACCCGGCCTCTTCGCGTAAACTTACCTTAACCACTCGCTCATCTTTTCTTCATCCATCCATCCCTTCGAGTTAGCTTTTATGATGACGCCGGCTGGAAAGGTCTCTTTTGGCAAGGTCTTCCTTTTGAATATCACCATGGGTGGAAGTTTCTGGCCATTAGCATGGCAAGCTAGAACCACAGTGAAGGATGACTTCTCATTCCCTGTGGTGCGAATATTCACCGTACGTGCTCCCGTTGTATCCACAGTGCGGTTCACAGGAATATCAAAAGTCAGTGGAACCTCGTCCATGTTGATAATGTTCTCTGGCCGGATCTTTTTTTCAGCTATCTTGTTTTTACAATATGCACGGAAAGTAGCCAGCTTTTCTTGAAAGTCTTTAGGCAGTTGCTGTGAAATAGTAGTCCGTGTGCGGATGGAGAGATTGCGTCTTTTCATGAACCGGAAACCTGTCGCTTAGTAGGAGCCATTTTGTGGTCTTTACAGATGTAAACACACAAAGGAAATGAAACGTAATATCCGCGCGCTTCTTCTTCTTCTACGGGGGCGGGTGGTTGCTTACAGTAGAAGAAGAAGCGCTTCCTCTTCTATGGGGGCGGGTGCTTACCTTGGCGGTTGCTTGCGTAGAAGAAGAAGCACTTCCTCTTCTACGGGGAAAAAAGATGGCGGCTGTTTACCGTAGTTGCGAGACCGAAACTTTATGAAAATGAATCTTAATATTAATCCATATATAAAGCGCACCGGGTTATAAGCCGCACTGTCAGCTTTTGAGTAAATTTGTGGTTTTTAGGTGCGGCTAATAGTGCGGAAAATACGGTACTAAAAACTGACTTTCTTGAGTTCATCATGCGGCGTTTTCAGTTTACAGCAGACTTAACGCTCAGCTTTAGTACTTAGAATCCATTTGACCTGTTGCCATAACTGTTGAGGAGGAGGTCATTTCAAGCTGTTGTGCCTCTTGTTGAAATGTTTTAGTCCCTCCCATTGTGCTCTAGTTTGAAAATGATGACATTGAAGCGCCTGTAGCATCTCTGTGATGTGTGCTGCTTTTCACTCTTCATTTCTGTCTTCCAGCTGCACTCATCCAGCAAGCCACCACAGTCAAGAATAAGGATATCAGGAAGTTCTTGGATGGTATTTACGTATCCGAGAAGGGCACAGTTTTGGAAGCAGATCAGTGAAATTTGCATCTGCACTTAAGGTAAGAAGAAGAAAAAAACAGCCAAATTGTGACTGTTGTAATTTCTAGCTCTTCCGTATGGCGTCACATTAGTGCCAAAAATCAGAGCGCATAAAAACTGTTATCGCGCTGATTCTCCACTTCGTGCGCGCGCGAGACACCGTTTTGCGCGCGCGCGGTGCCATTTTGCGCGCGCGATGCCTTTCTGCGCGCTCTCTGTGTACTCCTGGCATCTCTCCTCGCGCTGTCATGTTTCTTTTTGGCACTTTGGGGGCGGGTATGCTTAGACGGCCCCTCCTTTCTGATTGGCTGTGAGCATTTTTCATATGACCAATCATTCTCCAGCGTAGCAACGTTGTAGCCATCTTACCTCGGACATCTAGCCTCAATCATTACATTGATGTCAATGGTACATGTACTAATTAAATTACCATAACTTGCTCGATTTCCGACCAATTTACAAACGGTTTGCCTTGTTACAAATCTTATTACATGTAGATATGACATAGGATGCTGTACCTGTTGAAATTACCTCTTTCGCTTTAAAAAAAAAAAGACTTAATTGTGCAACATAGTTGTGTAGGGTCAGTGTTAGTCAGTTCTCTGATTATTTTAAACTGTTTCAGAATACATTATTAAAAGGCTATTTTTAACATTTTAAAAACAAAATTCAAAGATGATTTCATTAATTTTATGGCTGAATCAAAAGAAATTCCATAAATTAGAAAACAAATGTTCAAGAAGAAGTGAAAATATAAAATAATGTTATTTCTATGGACCAGTTCTGGCTGAAAGATGTGATTATGGTGTTGTCTTATTATTTATTTGGGTCACAGTTTGTATTACCCTGTATTGTGTTTATGTGGTATGAAATAACCTTCATCAGCGCGCGACATTTTTTTATCTACTTCTTCCTCCGTAAATCTTGATACATATTGACGATGACCCGCCCTGCTATACTTCTGATTGGCTCTGAGCATTTTTCAGCGTTTTTCGCCTGACCAATCAGAAAGAAGGGGCCGTCTAAGCAAAGTGCCAAAAAGAAACATGACAGCGCGAGGAGAGATGCCAGGAGTACACAGAGAGCGAGCAGAAAGGCACCGCGCGCGCGCAAAAGGGTGTCGCGCGCGCACAAAGTGGAGAATCAGTGCGCGATAACAGTTTTTATGCGCTCGGATTTTTGGCACTAATGTGACGCCATACTTCCGCCACAGTAGCAACTTACCGTATTTTCCGCACTATAAGGCGCCCTGGGTTAAAAGCCGCGCCTTCAATGAACGGCATATTTCAAAACTTTGTCCACCTATAAGCCGCCCTGTGTTATAAGCCGCATCTAACTGCGCTAAAGGAATGTCAAAAAAACAGTCAGATAGGTCAGTCAAACTTTAATAATATATTAAAAACCAGCGTTCTAACAAATCTGTTCACTCCCAAAATGTACGCAAATGTGCAATCACAAACATACGTATATCAACATGGACAGAGCTGCGTGAAAAAAGCCACCCGGCCTCTTCGCGTAAACTTAAACTTACCTTAACCACTCGCTCATCTTTTCTTCATCCATCCCTTCGAGTTAGCTTTTATGATGACGCCGGCTGGAAAGGTCTCTTTTGGCAAGGTCTTCCTTTTGAATATCACCATGGGTGGAAGTTTCATTAGCATGGCAAGCTAGAACCACAGTGAAGGATGACTTCTCATTCCCTGTGGTGCGAATATTCACCGTACGTGCTCCCGTTCCACAGTGCGGTTCACAGGAATATCAGTTGCTGTGAAATACGGTAGTAATCCGTGTGCGGATGGAGAGATTGCGTCTTTTCATGAACCGGATCCTTGTCGCTTAGTAGGAGCCATTTTGTGGTCTTTACAGATGTAAACACACAAAGGAAATGAAACGTACGGTGATATCCGCGCGCTTTTTCTTCTTCTACGCGGGCGGGTGGTTGCTTACAGTAGAAGAAGAAGCGCTTCCTGTTCTATGGGGGCGGGTGCTTACCTTGGCGGTTGCTTGCGTAGAAGAAGAAGCGCTTCCTGTTCTACCGGGAAAAAAGATGGCGGCTGTTTACCGAAGTTGCGAGATCGAAACTTTATGAAAATGAATCTTAATATTTATCCATATATAAAGCGCACCGGGTTAAAAGGCGCACTGTCAGCTTTTGAGAAAATTTGTGGTTTTTAGGTGCGGCTAATAGTGCGGAAAATACGGTACACAGGATGTATACATTTGCTTTGTGAATCTTCTTTCACATTTAAATTAATCATTGAGCGGAAAATACAAGAACTTAAAGGCAACACAACCTAATTAAATTCTCATTTCTTAATAACTAATTCATGTTGGCGTGTTTTATATTTCCACCGGATGTCTTTACCTCACAATGATGTTACCAGTTGATGCTTAATGTAAGGATGGCTTATTTAAGACAGACACAGCGCAGCCTGTTTCCATGTCATTTCCTCTGCAATAAATAAGCTTACATAAATAAATAAGCTAACAGTTAGCCTTTAGTTTTGGATACTCTGTAGCTCATTGCTGCCTCTTTCAGGTCAGTTCATACACTACATGAGGTGTGTTGGACACATCTTCTAGTGCTTTTATATAATGTTGATTTCTTTTACTTTGTTTCAGTTGCCATGACGACAAACACCCGAAACTTCCTCATTTCATCCATGTCGGCAAGAAAACCACCAAATGCTGAAGAATTGATCATGTTCTGTTTTGACCAATAAAAAGTTTACGTAATTTCTTAGTGTTTGATTTGCTGAAATAATTTTGAGAATCAAATAAATAAATAATGATAAATGGGTTATACTTGTATAGCGCTTTTCTACCTTCAAGGTACTCAAAGCGCTTTGACAGTATTTCCACATTCACACACTGATGGCGAGAGCTGCCATGCAAGGCATCAGGAGCAAGGGTGAAGTGTCTTGCTCAAGGACACAACGGACGTGACGAGGATGGAACCCCAGTAACCAGCAACCCTCCGATTGCTGGCATGGCCACTCTACCAACTTCGCCACGCCGTCCTCTAAAATACAGGAGGAGACAATATTATTGTGTATTACGTAGCAGACACATGTAGACTAATGATATCAGCTGTGTACCAGAGCCATGGATGGAGAGTATGGACAACCCACTTTCCAAGTTGGGCCCTGTCGTCATGTGAGGGGCCTTTGACCAATCAGATTATGGCCAGACGATCTCCTAAATAGGTAAAAAAGGTAGGATTGTTTATTTGAGCTTCTTTTAGATGAATCAGTGTTTTGATGTAGAAGATGTGGATTTGTCAAGACAAGAGTAATTTGTTGACGGTCCCTAAGCATGAAGCCGAGTTGAGAGCGGCACCTCTCCTGCAATCTCCCCGCAGCATGAGAGAGCAGTGTGGGCACAGTGAGGGGGAGCTTCCGCTGGAGCTCCGGAGGCAAATATCCACCGTGAATGCAACTTGACCGCCGTAGCAAAGGAAGACAACAATCACACAGCCAGAACAAGCACATTAGTGTACGCATGCGCGCCAGGCTGGAAGACAAATAGTCATTTTGTCCCACCTCGTCTGTAAGAGTTCCATTTAAAAAGGTTGCTTTTGCAGCTTTGTTCGGCTTACGGCCATACTACCCTGAACACGCCCGATCTCGTCCGATCTCGGAAGCTAAGCAGGGTCGGGCCTGGTTAGTACTTGGATGGGAGACCGCCTGGGAATACCAGGTGCTGTAAGCTTTTACACTCACGCCAGAGGGCGCTGTTTCTCACTACAAAAGCAATGCTTTTCATTTCACTTTCACTTCATTTGACCCTAACATGACTAATATTTATCCATCTTTGGCCTCTTTTTGCCATCTACAAAAACACGTCATGTTATAAATTCACCAATCAAGGACTTTTGAGCGCTGATAGTCCGTCAATATGTTCAACACTGAGTGATATGTGTTATGTTTCCCGTGCAAACATATGTAGGACAACTATTGGATTATTCACAAAACGTCTTTAAAGCCGTCAGGTCGGACATCAGCTAATGACACACATAGACATCTTATAAGTAGACGCAGCATGGAGCGCTACTGCCTACTGGCGCTGACGAGACGCGGGGCCGCCATCTTGGAGTGGTGATCCGCTCCACTCAGTGCAATTCATTTGGCAGGAACAATGACATTTAATTCATCTTACCTCACTGAATACCACTGATTTTCACACGCTTTTTTGTCATACGTGTAGCTATGATAAAGGACACATGTTTTATTATTCATAGTTTGCTTAACAGTAATATAATATTCTTATATGCTATAAGTGACCAGACGTCCGAGATCAAAACTGGGAATAAAGTCCCAGAGAAGGGGAACGGAACGGTCAGCTATTTTTAAGTTGAAGAAACAATATGATTAGGTTATATATACATGCGTATATACTACATAAAAAATTGGGATGGAAAGCTAGACAAAATGTAGACTTGTATAATACTGTATAGCCACTGTCCTTCTGATTGTCTAGTTAGCTAACATATATTACCTCCCCTACACAATCTGGACTGTAGTCCTAACTTTTACCCCTGTTGGCTTTTACAATCTTTATCTTCATCATTTATTCCAACTTTGTTATTCAAGTATGACATTTTTAAATGTAATTAATTTCACCGACAAGCAATTCTATTATGGTCATACTCTTGTTTGCTAGCGGCTACGATTTCAGTACTATTGAAGATCTTTGCTCCTTCTCAACTCTGTGCTAATATTCTTTTCACAAAATACAACCAATAGTACGTTAATGTTAAATCTTACTTGTGAAAAATAATCCCCTGATTCCTATTTTCAACAGTCCGCTCATTTGAGCAGGAAAACGCTGAACACCATCTTTGTTTTCTACCTGTCAACTGTCAGTTCAGGCTGCTCATCACCACTTCAAGATGGCGGCCCAATTTCTTGCGTCACAGCAGGCAATGCTGCATTTACTTATAACATGTCTATGATGACACACACCTGCTGCTTTGTTCTTCGCTATATATGTACTAAAGCACTCACATGATCCTAGCCTGCCATCTAGTGGCTCCATTGTGTACAACAGCTACATTCCAAATGTATATAAAAGCAGTGATGTAAACACTTTGTGTAAATCATAAATAAAAACAGAATAAAATGATTTGCAAATCCTTTTCAACTTATATTCAATTGAATAGACTGCAAAGACAAGATATTTAACGTTCCAACTGGAAAACTTTGTTATTTTTTGCCAATATTAGCTCATTTGGAATTTGATGCCCGCAACACGTTTCAAAAAAGCTGGCACAAGTGGCAAAAAAGAGTGAGAAAGTTGAGGAATGCTCATCAAAGACTTATTTGGAACATCCCACAGGTGAACAGGCTAATTGGGAACAGGTGGGTGCCATGATTGGGTATAAAAGCATGAAATGCTCAGTCGTTCACAAACAAGGACAGGGGGCGAGGGTCGCCACTTTGTCAACAAATGCCTGAGCAAATTGTTTAAGAACAACATTTCTCAAGCAGCTATTGCAAGGAATTGAGGGATTTCACCATCTACGCTCCGTAATATCATCAAAAGGTTCAGAGAATCTGGAGAAATCACTGCACGTAAGTGGCAAGGCCGTGACATTGGATCCCTCAGGCGGTACTGCATCAAAAAGCGACATCAGCGTGTAAAGGATATCACCACACGGGCTCAGGAGCACTTCAGAAAACCACTGTCAGTAACTACAGTCGGTCGCTACATCTGTAAGTGCAAGTTAAAACTCTACTATGCAAAGCCAAAGCCATTTATCAACAACACCCAGAAACGCTGGGCCTGAGCTCCTCTAAGATGGACTGATGCAAAGTGGAAAAGTGTTCTGTGGTCTGACGAGTCCACATTTCAAGTTGTTTTCGGAAACTGTGGACGTCGTGACCAAAGAGGAAAAGAACCATTAGGACTGTTCTAGGGTGAAAGTGTAAAAGCCAGCATGTGTGATGGTATGGGGGTGTATTAGTGGCCAAGACATGGGTAACTTACACATCTGTGAAGGCACCATTAATGCTGAAAGGTACATACAGCTTTTGGAGCAACATATGTTGCCATCCAAGCAACGTTATCATGGACGCCCCTGCTTATTTCAGCAAGACAATGCCAAAGAGTAAAAGAGTGTAGTCCAGACATTGAAAATGTGTGAAGGGAAACTGTTGAACAACTTAAGCTGTACATCAAGCAAGAATGGGAAATAATTCCACTTCAAAAATGTGTCTCCTCAGCAGTGTTGGGTTAGTTACTGCAGAGCAGTAACTAGTTACAGTTACTAGTTACTTCATTTCAAAAGTAACTCAGTTACTAACTCAGTTACTTACACCAAAAAGTAATGCGTTACTGTGAAAAGTAACTATTTAGTTACTTCTTTTTTTCTTCTTCTTCTTTTTTTTTTTTTTTTTTTAAAGCTCCCATTAATGCCCTTTTAGCCTTCATTTCAGTACTATTATTGCACTGGAGAATAATACAATCTGTTGATCAACTTGACATGCATTTGCATCACTCAACTCTGCTAAGCAATGTGCTCTACATACAACACACAAAGACAAAGATATGTTACAAAGGCCAATTTGTTTCTGGCCAGAACAAATTGACAAAACTATTTTAAATAGCTGCAACATAACGTACATAAGTAACAAACAGCATAATAACAGCATAGATGTAAACCAAGAAAGGCACACACTACATACACAAAGCCTAACCAGGCATTTTCTTTACTGAGCAAAACTCTTTATTGTCGGCCATAAACACATCACCAAAACATTAGTAAAAAAAATGATATCTAGCAAAAGTGGTCATTTTCTGCAGTACAAACCAGACCAAAAGCAACTTTGTTATATCAACAGCAGCCACTCGCTCTTTCTCACGTGTGCCAATACTTGCACATATGGCACTTAGCCAGTGATGCGTTTACAGCCACACAAAAAGTCAGACAACTCCAACACCACACATAAAGTGTAATTCCAGGTCGTTACTCTATGATTTACCAATCAAATGTGTGCTTGAGGGTGCATGGGAGTTTGCCCAACCAGTCTACATGTGCTTTGTGGACTTGGAGAAGGCATTCGACCGTGTCCCTCGGGAAGTCCTGTGGGGAGTGCTCAGAGAGTATGGGGTTTCGGACTGTCTGATTGTGGCGGTCCGCTCCCTGTATGATCAGTGTCAGAGCTTGGTTCGCATTGCCGGCAGTAAGTCGGACACGTTTCCGGTGAGGGTTGGACTCCGCCAAGGCTGCCCTTTGTCACCGATTCTGTTCATAACTTTTATGGACAGAATTTCTAGGCGCAGTCAAGGCGTTGAGGGGATCCGGTTTGGTGGCTGCAGGATTAGGTCTCTGCTTTTTGCAGATGATTTGGTCCTGATGGCTTCATCTGGCCAGGATCTTCAGCTCTCACTGGATCGGTTCGCAGCTGAGTGTGAAGCGACTGGGATGAGAATCAGCACCTCCAAGTCCGAGTCCATGGTTCTCGCCCGGAAAAGGGTGGAGTGCCATCTCCGGGTTGGGGAGGAGATCTTGCCCCAAGTGGAGGAGTTCAAGTACCTCGGAGTCTTGTTCACGAGTGAGGGAAGAGTGGATCGTGAGATCGACAGGCGGATCGGTGCGGCGTCTTCAGTAATGCGGACGCTGTATCGATCCGTTGTGGTGAAGAAGGAGCTGAGCCGGAAGGCAAAGCTCTCAATTTACCGGTCGATCTACGTTCCCATCCTCACCTATGGTCATGAGCTTTGGGTTATGACCGAAAGGACAAGATCACGGGTACAAGCGGCCGAAATGAGTTTCCTCCGCCGGGTGGCGGGGCTCTCCCTTAGAGATAGGGTGAGAAGCTCTGTCATCCGGGGGGAGCTCAAAGTAAAGCCGCTGCTCCTCTGCATCGAGAGGAGCCAGATGAGGTGGTTCGGGCATCTGGTCAGGATGCCACCCGAGCGCCTCCCTAAGGAGGTGTTTAGGGCATGTCCGACCGGTAGGAGGCCACGGGGAAGACCCAGGACACGTTGGGAAGACTATGTCTCCCGGCTGGCCTGGGAACGCCTCGGGATCCCCCGGGAGGAGCTGGACGAAGTGGCTGGGGAGAGGGAAGTCTGGGCTTCCCTGCTTAGGCTGCTGCCCCCGCGACTCGACCTCGGATAAGCGGAAGAAGATGGATGGATGTGTGCTTATTCTAGTGTCATTTATCAGGAATCTTAATTTATAAACATTAATCATGAAATGATGTTAGTATATTAAATAAATACTAATAAAAATATATTTTTTTACAAACAGGAAGTTGCAGGAATGTACACATGATCCCCTGCTTACATCTCATTGTGCAACATGTGAATGTTTTAATGGGAACTAAATGAAAGGGGTACAAACTATTTCCAAAGCAGGACCTCCACCCAGACAAACAATACAAGTACACAGTTCATGAAAAACAATATTTGTTGTTATTGTCATTGTAAGTGGGCCTAAACACTTATATTAGAAATGGAAATGACTGCTGTCATTTGATTATAATAATAAGAGAATGTTGTCTGTGTATCTGTGTTGGCCCTGTGATGAGGGGTGGACTTGTCCAGGGTGTACCCTGCCTTCCGCCCGAATGCAGCTGAGATAGGCTCCTGCCACCCCGAAAGAGACAAGCGGTAGAAAATGGATGGATGGATGGAGATTGAACTTGTTATTTAGTCAGGTTTGGGACAGGTGTGCTGCTGGTGTAGCCACAGTGTGCACGTCTAAAGTTGCTCACATGGACTCCACTGAATGCTCAGGGAGTTTTTGCGTTTGCTCACCAGAGGTGGGTAGAGTAGCCAGAAATTGTACTCAAGTAAGAGTACTGTTACTTTAGAGATTTATTACTCAAGTAAAAGTAAGGAGTAGTCACCCAAATATTTACTTGAGTAAAAGTAAAAAGTATGTTGTGAAAAAACTACTCAAGTACTGAGTAACTGATGAGTAACATACACACACATATCATATATATATATATATATATATATATATATACATATATACACATACATTGATATATACAGTATATCATTTATATTTATTTATTTTGCCGTTTTTGTTTACATGTTAAAGGTGTTTTAATGAACATACATGCATGTTTAACACATATAGATTCCTTTCTTTCATGAAGACAAGAATATAAGTTGGTGTATTACCTGATTCTGATGACTTGCATTGATTGTAATCAGACAGTAGTGATGATAACATCCACGTTTTCAAATGGAGGAGAAAAAAAGTTCCTCCTTTCTGTCTAATACCACATGAAAGTGGTTGGTTTTTGGTATCTTATTTGTCCAGCTTCCATATTCGTTTTCACACACTTTACAAGATATACATTGGCGGCAAATTCCGTAGCTTGCTAGCTTGTTTGCGCTGGCTTTCGGAGACTCTTATTTTGAAAGCGCAGGCGCGATGGAGCGGCACTTTTATTGTGAAGACAGGAACTGTGCAGTCAGTCTTTAGGCTTTTGACGGGATCCATCCATCCATCCATCCATCTTCTTCCGCTTATCCGAGGTCGGGTCGCGGGGGCAGCAGCCTAAGCAGGGAAGCCCAGACTTCCCTCTCCCCAGCCACTTCGTCCAGCTCCTCCCGGGGGATCCCGAGGCGTTCCCAGGCCAGCCGGGAGACATAGTCTTCCCAACGTGTCCTGGGTCTTCCTCGTGGCCTCCTACCGGTCGGACATGCCCTAAACACCTCCTTAGGGAGGCGCTCGGGTGGCATCCTGACCAGATGCCCGAACCACCTCATCTGGCTCCTCTCGATGCGGAGGAGCAGCGGCTTTACTTTGAGCTCCCCCCGGATGACAGAGCTTCTCACCCTATCTCTAAGGGAGAGCCCCGCCACCCGGCGGAGGAAACTCATTTCGGCCGCTTGTACCCGTGATCTTGTCCTTTCAGTCATAACCCAAAGCTCATGACCATAGGTGAGGATGGGAACGTAGATCGACCGGTAAATTGAGAGCTTTGCCTTCCGGCTCAGCTCCTTCTTCACCACAACGGATCGATACAGCGTCCGCATTACTGAAGACGCCGCACCGATCCGCCTGTCGATCTCACGATCCACTCTTCCCTCACTCGTGAACAAGACTCCGAGGTACTTGAACTCCTCCACTTGGGGCAAGATCTCCTCCCCAACCCGGAGATGGCACTCCACCCTTTTCCGGGCGAGAACCATGGACTCGGACTTGGAGGTGCTGATTCTCATCCCAGTCGCTTCACACTCAGCTGCGAACCGATCCAGTGAGAGCTGAAGATCCTGGCCAGATGAAGCCATCAGGACCAAATCATCTGCAAAAAGCAGAGACCTAATCCTGCAGCCACCAAACCAGATACCCTCAACGCCTTGACTGCGCCTAGAAATTCTGTCCATAAAAGTTATGAACAGAATCGGTGACAAAGGGCAGCCTTGGCGGAGTCCAACCCTCACCGGAAACGTGTCCGACTTACTGCCGGCAATGCGAACCAAGCTCTGACACTGATCATACAGGGAGCGGACCGCCACAATCAGACAGTCCGAAACCCCATACTCTCTGAGCACTCCCCACAGGACTTCCCGAGGGACACGGTCGAATGCCTTCTCCAAAGTCCACAAAGCACATGTAGACTGGTTGGGCAAACTCCCATGCACCCTCAAGGACCCTGCCGAGAGTATAGAGCTGGTCCACAGTTCCACGACCAGGACGAAAACCACACTGTTCCTCCTGAATCCGAGGTCCAACGTCACCAGTGACTGCATCTGATTGGTGGAACGAAGTCAAACGTCACTAGTGACTGCATTTTATTGGTGGAACGGAGTGAAACGTCACCAGTAACGCAGGCCCTTTGAAGGTCTGTCTGACAGACCAAAACAAACAAAGCGTGCATTAACAGATCGATAAAAATTAGTAGCGAGTAGCGAGCTGAATGTAGATAAAAGTAGCGGAGTAAAAGTAGCGTTTCTTCTCTATAAATATACTCAAGTAAAAGTAAAAGTAAGTTGCATTAAAACTACTCTTAGAAGTACAATTTATCCCAAAAGTTACTCAAGTAGATGTAACGGAGTAAATGTAGCGCGTTACTACCCACCTCTGTTGCTCACACACATGAACAATTAGAAGGAACATTGATTGACAGAGTGTGTACCTTCAGCGGTGAATGATGAGAAGAGGCAAAGTTCATCCTTAAATGGTGGAGGTGAAGTGGCATCAGAGTCTCTGTCTCTCTTTACTAGCTTCGTCGAAGCATGTTGCTTATGTAGCTTGTTTCAGCAGATTTGAATTGCTGTTTTGGGCAGTAGATGGCATCTTTGATCCAAAGCACAATTTACATTGAACTAAAATGTTCTTTTCTTTGTGCTGCACAAAAGAAAAGTAGTGAAAATATCTCCATGTTAGCAAACTCGACTTCTGGGCTCCGCCATGATCAGACACGCCCCCCCCTCCCCTCCCCTCCCCTCCCCTCCCCTCCCCACACACCCACACAGAGCGCATGTCTCTCTCTCTTCTCCGGCTTGTGACACAAGAAGAATCAGAACGACAGCGGCGCTCCGATAAAACACACTTTATACTACATAAAAAGTAACGCAAAATAACGCAGTAACGCATCATGTAGTAACGGTAACTGAGTTACTGAATATAAAAAAATAACGCGTTAGATTACTAGTTACCGCCGAAACTAACGGCGTTACAGTAACGCGTTAGTCCCAACACTGCTCCTCAGTTCCCAAACCTTTACTGAGTGTTGTTAAAAGGAAAGGCCATGTAACACACTGGTAAAAATGCATTTTTTTGCAATGTGTTGCTGCTATTAAATTCTAAGTTCATGATTATTTGCACAAAAAATAAGAACGTTTCTGAGTGTGAACATGAAATATCTTGTCTTTGCAGTCTATTCAATTGAATATAAGTTGAAAAGGATTCTCTTTTTATTGACCATTTACACAACGTGACAACTGCACTGCTTTTGGGTTTAGTAGTGATTTACTCGACCTGGAAAAAGGTGCCTCTTTTGCAATATCCAACACAATTCTCATGGTAATGCGGAGGGGCGGCACAGACCCTCGAGGGGCTGACATTCCTGTGAATTCGAGTCAAACTTGAGGATCTTTCGACTTTCGAGGATCTTTTTCCCAATTCACCGCAAGATAAGGAGTCTATTATTGTTGAGTTGTGCGTCAGTGAGGACGTTCATCTCATATTTGAGCACCGAAGGAATGTGGAAGTCTTATTTTAGAATTGCGTTCACTGCAGAGTGGAAGTTATGTGAGCGACTTATCATGGTGAGCATCGTGGCTGCGACACCCTTTAGACAGACAGAGGAAGGAAAACACACGTCACACCAACAAAAACATTCTGTCTGTTGTGTTTGTGTTTGTTATTTATTAATTGAATTCAATGTTTAATTAAAGCTGCAAGCAGCATTGGTCGGGCCCGCGTATTTGGCAGGTGCTAGTCCTAAGTGTCCCAATACTTTTGTCTACTTTTAGTCTGAAGTGTCCCAAGACTTTTGTCTAGTGTACCTACCTTGTCTGCATTGTGTGGGCACGTTGGTGCTTCCTGCTTTTAAGCAGCCATCTTAAAAAAACAGCACCATCGGGTCTTTGAAGGGTCATAAAATCAAAACCGAAGCAGGTATTAAAACGCTGTTCTGTTATTTTATACACAAGGGTTCAATCTCTCTCCTGTGTTAGTTTGAAGCCGAAACGACAAACGCGCTCAGAGGAGATAGTTTTTGAAGGAAGGTGACCGGTTTTTACAAAAAATTTGTATTGAAGGGGGAATAGCAAACTTCCTGTTGATTTTTGCTGGGGGTTGTCAATTTATGAAATGTAGGTCTAAGTGAGACCTACATAGAGGTTTTTGTTTCATGTCTCTCCGACCTTCCCAGGGAGAGTTACAGGCAGTTTTGTCAGTTTTTTCATCCGAGGAGCAGTTTTTTGTGCGTTTCATTAAAAAAGCACAATTTTGAGATTTGGGGTTAGGTTTTTTAATTAGATCGCAATTTTTGCCAGTCCTGATGTGTGTGTTCAGTTCGGTGAGTTTTGAAGCATGTTAAGGGGGTCAAATTACAGCTCAAAGAGGCAAAAGTGACTGTTTTTAGTACTTTTTTGTCTTGAAGGGGGAATTGCCAACTTCCTGTTGATTTTTGCCCGAGAATGTACCATTAATGAAATTTAGGTCTAAGTCAGACCTACATAGAGGTTTTTGTTTTATGTCTCTCCGACCTTCCTAGTGGGAGTTACAGGCAGTCTAGTTTTTTTTTCTTCCTAGGGGGCGCTAGAGCGCAATTTTGATTTTTGGGGTTTGGTTTTTTTATCTAATTTTCGCCAGTCCTGATGTGTGCGTCAAATATGGTGAGTTTTGAAGCCTGTTAAGTGGGTCAAATTACAGCTCAAAGAGGCGGCCGGTATAATAATAATAAAGAATAAAACCTTACAAATTCAATAGGTCCTTATGTCCCATTGCATAAGGACTCCCTTTGGGAGTCCTTTTGCAATGGGCCATGCGGGCTCTAAATATGAATAAATAAATAAAATAAAATACATTGTGTGTGTGTGGGGGTCATTTTAATTTAATGAAGGCAAAAGTGAATGGGCATTTTTCCCTCCCTTCTTTCTCCCAGGCTTAAATGTCAGAAACACATTCAGCTGCAGGGGAAAAGGAACAAGAGGTAGCAAGAAAAAGAGGTAAAAATCCAACACCGAAGAAAATTGATTATTGTACAAGAAAGATGATGGGCCTGATTTATAAAAGGACTGCCTGTTTTAAAAACACGGGCAAACTTCATAGCTTCAAGCTTGTGCAGTAGTGTTCTACAGCAGTGTTTTTCAACCTTTTTTGAGCCAAGGCACATTTTTTGCGTTGATTAAATCCGTAGGCACACCACCAGCAGACATCGTTAAAGAACGAAACTCAGTTGACAGTAAAAAGTCGTTGGTAATGACTTTAAAGCATAACCAAGTATGCATCAATATAGCTCTTGTCTCAAAGTAGGTGTACTGTCACCACCTGTCACATCACACCCTGACTTATTTGGACTTTTTTGCTGTTTTCCTGTGTTTAGTGTTTTACTTCTCCCATTTTGGTGGCTTTTTCTCTTTTTTTGGTATTTTCCTGTAGCAGTTTCATGTCTTCTTCGCCAAGTGCCCTGCCTTCGGCTACCGCCCAGCTCACATTGCACCCGACCTCTATGGCCCCTGCTATGGGTGGTGAGCCCATTGGAGGGGGGACCCACGTTGCCTCTTCGGGCTGTGCCCGGCCGGGCCCCATGGGGACAGGCCCGGCCACCAGGCGCTCGCCATCGTGCCCCAACTCCGGGCCTGGCTCCGGAGGGGGGCCCCGGTGAGATCTTGCCCCAAGTGGAGGAGTTCAAGTACCTCGGAGTCTTGTTCACGAGTGAGGGAAGAGTGGATCGTGAGATCGACAGGCGGATCGGTGCGGCGTCTTCAGTAATGCGGACGCTGTATCGATCCGTTGTGGTGAAGAAGGAGCTGAGCCGGAAGGCAAAGCTCTCAATTTACCGGTCGATCTACGTTCCCATCCTCACCTATGGTCATGAGCTTTGGGTTATGACCGAAAGGACAAGATCACGGGTACAAGCGGCCGAAATGAGTTTCCTCCGCCGGGTGGCGGGGCTCTCCCTTAGAGATAGGGTGAGAAGCTCTGTCATCCGGGGGGAGCTCAAAGTAAAGCCGCTGCTCCTCCGCATCGAGAGGAGCCAGATGAGGTGGTTCGGGCATCTGGTCAGGATGCCACCCGAGCGCCTCCCTAAGGAGGTGTTTAGGGCATGTCCGACCGGTAGGAGGCCACGAGGAAGACCCAGGACACGTTGGGAAGACTATGTCTCCCGGCTGGCCTGGGAACGCCTTGGGATCCCCCGGGAGGAGCTGGACCAAGTGGCTGGGGAGAGGGAAGTCTGGGCTTCCCTGCTTAGGCTGCTGCCCCCGCGACCCGACCTCGGATAAGCGGAAGAAGATGGATGGAGTTTCATGTCTTCCTTTTGAGCGATATGTCCCGCATCTACTTTGTTTTAGCAATCAAGAATGTTTCACTTGTTTTTATCCTTCTTTGTGGGGACATTGTCGATTGTCATGTCATGTTGGGATGTACATCGTCTTTGCTCCGCAGTAAGTCTTTGCTGTCGTCCAGCATTCTGTTTTTGTCTACTTTGCAGCCAGTTCAGTTTAAGTTTCGTTCTGCATAGCCTTCCCTAAGCTTCAATGCCTTTTCTTAGGGGCACTCACCTTTTGATCAGCCGATCAGCTGCTGTTGACGGTCCCTGACACAAGGCTGAAGCTTAGAGGTGACAGAGCTTTCGCCGTTGCTGCTCCCAAGCTCTGGAACGACCTACCCCTGAGTGTTAGACAAGCCTCCTCTCTTCCTGTTTTTAAATCTCTCTTAAAAACATACTTTTATTCCATGGCTTTTAACACTGAGTGATATCCATCCTGCATTGGCGCCCCATAATACACCTGCTGTGATCCTGTTTTTATGTTTTTATTAATTCTATTTTAATTATTTATTTTTTATCGTGTTCTGTTTGTGTTGTGTTGTGTTTGCTCGGTACTCGTTTTATCTTTTAACCTGCTCATTGTACAGCACTTTGGCTACCCCTGTGGTAAATTTGAAATGTGCTCTATAAATAAAGTTGATTTGATTTGATTTGATTTTGTTTGTATACTCTAGCCCTTTTTTTTTAAAATTTAATTTAATTTCTTTTTTTAGACCAGTTGATCTGCCGTTTCTTTTCTTCTCTCCTCTGGTCCCCCCCTATCCCTTGTGGAAGGGGAGACACACAGGTCCGGTGGCCATGGATGGGGTGCTGGCTGTCCGGGGTCGGGACCCGGGGTGGACCGCTCGCCTGTGTATCGGTTGGGAACATCTCTGCACTGCTGACCCGTCTGCGCTCGGGATGGTTTCCTGCTGACCCCACTGTGGACTGGACTCTTACTGTTATGCTGGATCCACTATGGACTGTACTCTCACAATATTATGTTAGACCCACTCGACATCCAGTGCATTCGGTCTCCCTAGAGGGGGAGATTGATTGATTGTTTATTTAACCAGGGACCTCCCAAATAAATAGAGGAGCACGTGGGCTGTGCCTTAGGGTATAATTTGGATCTGTAACTAGAGTACAGCCCCAAAAAAAGTCTTTCCTCATTTGAGCCAAATTGAACTCTGTCTCTGCATGATTCCTTGCTTCTTGTCTGTTTGATAGATGTCATCAGTGTTTGAACCTGACAGTAGTGCGCTCTTCACTCGCTCTTTTAAGTAACTGGATGAGGCCCGGAAATAACCCAGACCCGGTGCTATGCTCCGGTATGGACTACGCGGCCGACAAACAGAACGTGCACCACCTTTTACCCATAGATAAGTGAGATGGAGACAACAGAGCCTATTTTTGGAACATGCAATCTGGAATGTGATCTGCTACGTCTGGAATGACGGATTGAAAAAAAGACAAGAAAAAAGAAACAGATCAGTTTTTACTTTATTTGTCGCCATGGAGACGAGCAGTGAGCAGCATTGGTGGCCGCGCCCAGGAATCATTTTTGGTGATTCAACCCCCAATTCCAACCCTTGATGCTGAGTGCCAAGCAGGGAGGCAACGGGTCCCATTTTTATAGTCTTTGGTGTGACTCAGCCGGGGTTTGAACTCACAACCTACCCATCTCAGGGCGGACACTCTAGCTACGCCGCTAGCTAGCTAGCCATGTCTTAAAGCACCTCTTCCCGAGGGTGTTTCAGTGTTATAACTTCACCTTTATGGTTAGTTTTTAGGCCGTTCTCCCTTTCCTGTCCACACACTGTGTCTGCTTGTAAGTACTCTGTGTGTGTGCGCTGCCGAACATGCTCCTCTGCTCTTAAAACCAGCAATGCCCCGTTAAAAAAAAAAAAAAAAAAAGTACCATTTCGGAGTCCTTGTA